>NC_065521.1:14430778-14458073 GCF_006386435.1 Epinephelus moara | reverse complement strand
TCCGTGTCCTCTCACCGCGGATGCTGTGATTTGATGGCCCGGTACTCATTGTAGCCCACTCTTATAAGACCCAATAATAATAATAATAATAATAATAATAATAATAATGATAATAAGCTACTGTGGACCTATATGCCATGCCTTTTAATTAAATTACCAGAGGAGTTCGCTGAAAAGCAGGTAACGTCAGCCTGAATTACTCGCATGCGTCCCCGGTGAAAATCGGCATGCCCGGCGGCTAACCTAAAATAGGCCTGGAACCGGTCTCCATCTAACCGCAGCTCTTGGACGAGGCGATGGTATTCACCGTATTGATGCCTCCAACGGTTAGTGTCATGCACCCATATCCTCCTTGCTCTACATGTATGTCTGTCAGATTGAGCAGTGACAGCAAGGACATCACTATTAAGCTCATCCAAACATAATATGAACGCAAGCATCTTCCGGTTGGTGCTCATTGTGAAAGAAATGTCAAACTATAGATAAAAAACAAATAGGCGATGCTGCAAAACTGCGCAGCTACAGGAATTGTCAAGATATTGTTGTCATAGAAACGAAAACCCTCGTGAGCGTTTTTTTTTTGGGCGCACAGATGCTTCATCCCAGCGCACCGCAGCGCCCTTCCAGCGCCTTTCTGCCAGAAAAGGCGCTATGTGGACACAGGCCCTTATTCATGTTGAGTTGATGTTGTGGTCTAACGTTACCACACAGCTTTATCCAAAGGAGACACTTTTCTCTGTTGAGATGTGGTTTAAAGTGTAAAAAATACACCCCGTCGCCCAGCCTCTCAGGATACCTTGTGTACCCCATCCACACCGTTTGACCATTTTTAAACTTCAAATCTCAGAAAAAGCTCATAAAACTGAACAAAACTGACTTTCTTTAAGGTATTTCAATGGACGTCCAGGTAGAGAATGTCCGAGTGTATGGGAATGGCTATACGCACGGTGATTGGCTCATGGCGTTTGAGGGCGGGGTTTAGCCATAGGTCAATTGTGAGTTAGCATGCGTGCGAGGAGTGGATGGCAGATGGTATGAGAAATAAACTGCAGGCCAGTGCACAAGCATCATTTTCCTGACTGAACTTTGGCTAGAGCTCCATTTCCTTTAATACTTAATTTGCCTCATTATTGCACAATATTTGTTAATGTTTTGGTTTATTAAGTTTGGTAAGTTTGGTTGGTTTGCAGAGCTAAAACCACACACACACACTCAACATTTGACTATGCTGCCTTTGAAAATAACTTTCTGCTCTGAATGGAACTTGCTGCCTGCTTCTGCTTCCTTGCTCGTAAGTCAAGTCCAGTGTTTCTCCACAACATGAACTAACACATTGTTGGTTTTGGTCTCTGTTGTTCGTGGTTACTAAAGAGGAAATCAAAATACCATTAAATGAATAAAGATACAATCATAAGCATAAGATATAATTTCAATCTGATCCACTCTAATGTAGGAGTCTTTGCATCAGAGTCATCTATGGAGGTCAATGATGCAAGTTTCTGCTTTGTGATATCAATTTAATATGTGCTCCTCATAAGTAGACAGCTATAAAAATCAGTCACCCAGTGCCCTGCAGTGTCTGAGTGCATTTACCATTTGACAGGGAACGTAAGAAGGTGTATGTACAGTAAATAGCTCTAATTAATCACTGAGCTATCACAGGTTGTGGGATGCCCTGCTGTGCTTTATGGATTTACTCTCCACAGAACCTGCTCTCAGGACATTTTCAAACATATCTTATTATACATCTCTGATTGCCTCCAGTTTCTGAGGCTTACTTTTGGAGGCACCCTGCAGGGCATGTCTGAGGGTGTCTGGGACCAAGTGGTTGACCACAGCATAGTCCTGCCAAGCCATTGTAATGTTAAAACAACCACTGCATTCCTTGCAGTGCAGTACAAGCACTGAGCCAGGCTTGGAAAGTTACCGACTTGGGGCCCATGATTTCCCAAATGCTTCTTGGAGCTCAGATAATAGCTGTTCTGCTGTAAAACGAATAGAGGAAAGATTATCTTTGAGTGAAAAGGACTTTGTGAACCCAGCGTTTTGAATTGATGCAGAAATAGAACAGTGTAACAACGCTGGCGAGCATCAGATTGAGATATAAAACACAGCTCTGACACTTGGGTGTGATTCTGCGCTGACTGGTAATTTTACACAATGGTTGCCAATATCTCCACGCATTCTAGGAATGAGCACACACACCCAAATTCCTGAGTTTTTACTATCCACTGTTCCACTTTGCCAAAACTGGAAAGCTATAAACCGACATGGTTTTGTTCTTCTTTCTGGGTGAGAAATTAACAGGGGCCACATGGAGCAAAAATGTCTTTCTAAGATCATAAAATGCATTGGCAATATACAGTATATTACAAGGGAAAATTTTAATGAGAAACCTCCATTTAAGCTTGGCCAATTTCTTTTTCAAGTAAAAAGTGGCAGAAAGTCACATCTTTGCAATGTCACTTTGACACTTTCCCTTCCCCACGGTCCTCTTGCACAAAAGGCTCATTTGTCACTGAATAATAAAACTAAATTATTACATTGGAATAAACTTGTGTCAAAAAGCAAGTTTTGTTTTTATGACACATTCATTAGAGACCAAAGTAAAGTTTAACAGTCACTCAAATGGCTCTCTCTTCCTCCATGATAAGTCATTTTGACTGGACTAATAGTGAGTTGAGTTAGCAGACTCGTGCAATGGATTATTATGTGATGTAGAAAGTGCTGATATTTGGTGTCTTGGCTGGACTCTCACTCCCCACCAACATAGCTTGGTGCTGGAGCTGGGTGCAGGGAGTGACAGTACTAACTAAGAGCAAAGACTAAGAAGCCATTTTGTTGTACGAACTCTGGACCATGTCCAGAGAATTAGGTCCGGACATTGTTGTAGCACGAAACAGGAGACTGTTCACGTGAGACACGTTCGGCACCTTGGTAGAGCATGCAAAAGGTAGGACATGACACCGATTACACCACCATCACATAGCCAGTTCGTACTTTGGTCATAAACAAGTGTCTCTAGCTGTTCCGTGACAAATTTGGCTTCAGATGTTTCTTCGCACTTTATTGTTTTTATACCTTACTGACGTCTTTTTATATTTATATTTATATACTGTCTGTCCTTTTTATTGTGTTGTTATCTTGCCGAGGGTACTACACGTAATTTCGTCGTGCAATGCACAATGACAATAAAGTCTTCTATTCTATTCTATTCTATTCTATTCTATTCTATTCTAACAGAAGTTCCTGACTATTGTAATCTTTCTAGTTAGACATTTTTGTTGCAGTCTTCGTGTAAATATCCCCTCCTCTTCACCCTCGGATGTTTGGGTTTTTTTCAGTTTCAGGCAAGTGGCATGATAGAAACTCCATCAATACAGAACTCACAGAACTCACAAGACTTTGTACTAGGGAGCTGATAGGGTAAAGTCCATTTATTGTCCAATCTAACTGATTCAGACATTTGTGTTCTTACATACAACTCCTCCAGGTAACGCCTAAATAATTTCAGGTTTGCAGTGCATGTGTGAAAGGGGCTAGAGTCCTCAAGTGGATGCCAGGATGGAGGTGCGGCTTGCTATATGAACAGCATAATGTAGTGTTCAGGTGAGCGACGTGGCAGCAGGAATACAGCCAATAAAGTGAGCAGGGCTCTAATGGCTTAAGTACACCACACTAATGTGAGGAGTGCATTGGATACACTGTATGCTTCAATGTCATGTGAGTA
This sequence comes from Epinephelus moara, assembly GCF_006386435.1. Taxonomy (NCBI): domain Eukaryota; kingdom Metazoa; phylum Chordata; class Actinopteri; order Perciformes; family Serranidae; genus Epinephelus; species Epinephelus moara. The sequence continues at coordinate 14,454,343 of NC_065521.1, read as the reverse complement.
CAGCAGCAAATTCAAGCTGACTGCCTGAAAAAGCACCTGGTACCAATAGTAAGTCGAATAGAGCCAAACTATGCAGCGGAAATGAGGCAATTGACAAGTGCTTGCCTGTCCAAGATGTGAAGTGTATTTCATGTAACTCCAGTGACTAATTTGTGATTGTTTTGGCACCAAATATATCAGCATACCTGGAGCGAGCAATCAAGTGCGGTAATACTAACAAACCATTTTGGCTTCAGGCTAATGATGCTACACAGAGGTGAATAATATCCATTTTTTTCCAGCACTTGGACACATTTTGTACTCATCATTTCTCCCTGCATCATAAGGTTGGATGGACTTGCTTTCTGAGAGGACAAAGGAATACTATAATCGTGAGGAAATAATACTGTAATCGATTGTTCCAGCTTCCAAACTACCTCACAACTCTTCCTGTTTAAATCTTTTAAATATGGTACACGATCCAATAACTGCTCTATATATTTCACACGTAGACGCTAATCCTGGTTTCAGATACAATGCACCTTTTGTGTGAACTGCAAACAGCCCTTAAGCTAGATTTGTTCATCCCCCTTAGTGATTTTAAAGCTTTATGATGTCTTTTATGGCACTTGTAATTGATTTTATTAATTCTTCGGCCATTCTGGTTGTCTGATTATGGATGTTTCTTGTCCTTGGGTCCCGCTTGGACAAGAGATCTCAAACTACGTGATTAAGTCTAAATAAACAAAGTACATTCAAATACAGCGTCAGTTAATGTTGCTGATCTACAACATATTTGTTTGACTGTGAAAAAGTAGGATACAAGCAGCTGTTTTCCTGTTATGTTCTTTTTCCCCCATGTCAGTTCAGCACATTTTGCACATTTCACATCATAGAAGTGTGGACACACAGAGCAATACAACTGAATAAAGCAGTTTTTCCTAATGATAGTATCACTTTTCTACAGCAATTACATTACACTTTCAAAATAAACTGGGGACTTAAAATTGAATATATCTGTCTCCAGTGGTGCACAGCAGGGGATTGACTCAAGGATTCAATTTACTGGTGCATTTTGGGGAAGAAAAATGGATCAGAACTAGCACAAACTGTATGAGCAGCCCAACTGCAGGACAAAAATATTGGCATTAAGCATTTCTGTGAAACACAAATGTGTTACATTTGTACATTTCATACGTATGAATATCAATAGCTCCAAAGTGATGTAGTATTGGGAAGTGGAGGGAGTCGAGGATGGCAATGACAGCTTTGCAAGACAGCAGTCAAGACCACTGTTTGAGACGGACAAACAACAAAGCTGACTGTTTTGATGCAAGTCATTGCTGTGTTTCCAGCATTTTAGCCTCCAAATGTATGTGATTTTTAGCGACCCATCACTGTGTTTCCACTTGATAGTGCTGCGAAAAGAAGTTGTTTTTTACCAAGATATCACATATTTTCTGCCAGGATAGTGCCACGGAAAGCCGTTTATTTTTTCCAAGACATCCCTTAATTTCCTTCCAGTGTAGTGCCATGATAAGCAGTTGTTTTTACTGAGACATCATTTCATTTCCTGACGGGACAGAGCCACGAAAAGCAGTTGTTTCTTATCAAGACATCCCTGCATTTCCAGCAGGGATAGTGCCACTAAAAGCAATTTATTTTACCAACACATCCCTGCATTTCCAACGGATATAGTGTCATGACAAGCAGTTGTTTTTTACTGAAACATCATTGTGTTTCCTAATAGGACAGTGCCACCGAAAGCAGCTGTTTGTTATCAAGACGTCCCTGCCTTTCCAGCAGATATTGTGCCATGAAAAGCCGTTTATTTTTTCCAAGATATCCCTTCATTTTCTGCCGATATATTGCCATGACAAGCAGTTGATTTTTCCTGAGACATCATTTAATTTCCTAACGGGACAGAGCCACTGAAAGCAGCTGTTTGTTATCAAGACATCCCTGCATTTCCAGCAGGGATAGTGCCACTAAAAGCAATTTATTTTACCAAGACATCCCTTCATTTCCAGCAGATATAGTGCCATGGAAAGCAGTTTCTTTTTTCCAAGACATCCATGCCACATAAAGGGGTTACTTTTTTTTACATGGACATCACTGCTTTTTTCTGATGGAATAGTGCCACAAAAAGTGGTTACTTTTTTTACCATGACATCCCTGCATTTCCTGCTGGGAATAGTGCCATGTAAAGGGATTGTTTTTCCACCATGACATCCCTTCATTTTTAGCGTGGATAGTGCCACTAAAAGCACTAAGACATCCCTGAGTTTCCAGCAGAAATAGTGCCATGAAAGCGATTATTTTTGCCAAGACATTCCTGCGTTTCCTGCCAGCATAGTGCCATGATAAGCAGTAGTTTTTTTTACTGAGACATCATTGCATTTCCTGACGGGATAGTGCCATGAAAAGCAATTGTTTCTTATAGCGACATCACTGCATTTCCAGCGGGGAAAGTGCCACAAGAAGTGGTTGTTTTTTACTGAGACATTTCTGCATTTCCTGCTGGGAATAGTGCCGCAGAAAGTGATTGTTTTTTTTACCAAGCCATCCCTGTGTTTCCAGCGGAGATAGTACCACCAAACCACATATTAATCACAGCATTGTTAAAGCATAAAGACACATAAAACGTATACATAATATACAAATGTAACATATTCATGGTTTGCAGAAACATGCAATACTAAAATTATTCTGATGATTAGGTTGGTGTGACCTCTTTATTGTGTGTAGTGAGACAGGTTAATAGAAAGGGCTGAAATGCACTGAAATGATCTCAAACCAGCTGGGAACTTTAAAGGAATAAGGGGTTGATAAGGCACCTATCTTACATTTGAGCTGCCAGAAGGCCTACAAAAAAGACTTTGCCTCCTGCTGTCTTTATAACTGTGTGTGCGTGTGTTCTCCATCATACCAGTTTCTCATTAACCTGAGATTTGAACCTGTGACCTCCTCAGCCACATTTCCAGCCCACTCTGCCAGCCCTCTCAGCCCAGTGCCCAGTTGACTAACAAACACGAGCCGATTCATTATTACTGCTATTGGCACCGACTCCGTACCACGCAGGACCTGGAAACTAAATATCTCAACCTGAAGCTGTTTTACGTATATAGCAGCATTTATAAGCCACTGGTGGAGCTTTTACTGTAGCTTTTCTACTCTGTTTTGACCAACATGTTCAGCAGTAGGTGATTTATTTTCCTGTACTAAAAAGGTCTTTGGGAGGCCAGTGTGAATGTGCTCTGGTGTGATACTTCTCTGTAAATTTTGGTCTGCGTACAGTCATATGCAAACATGCAAACACTCGTAATCACATGCATTTGATTTGCATACAGTATGACCTGTAAACACATGATTTGAATGAATCGCTTTGGATCTTAGATAGCGCCAATCTTAGAGCTGTAATTGGGCTTCATTTCCTCTATGTTGTCCAAATCAGATACTGCGACTCTGACATTACACACACAGTCAGAAACCTGGCAGACACACAGCGGTACTTTGTATCGGCTGTTAGCCTGGTACAAATCCCACTTCAGATGTCAGTTCAGGGCTCCTGCGGCCTCAAACAGAGCATCCTTAAGGTACAAAAATAAAGTGGATAACCGTGTCTGTTATCTGGACACATAAACAGACACACAGTCATCCCTTTCTTACTCCATCTCTCGATTCTCTTCTCTCTTGCAGCTATTATCTTGTGATCTATCTGTCATGTTAGCCGAGTTCTTTGGACTGGCCACACACTCACACACAGCCCATTCACCAGATCAAATTGAATCTTTTTTGTGTAATTGCCGCAGCGTCATGTACTGCCAAGTGTTTGTTTGAATTGGATGGGCTTTCGGTGCGTTCACTGTAACAGATAGGCAATCTCATCATGTCTCCTACTCCCAGCCTGACTCCTTCCAGAGAGGTCCAATCCCGAACCCGCTCAGAACTTACATACAAGATAAATAACATAAATTACTTCAGTTCTATGATAGAAACAAACTGCGTCCTTCATGTGGCTTTATAATTTATTTCTACAAAATGTATTCATCTGTGAGCCCACTTTCCAAAGTCTTATTAATATCCATAAACACATCAATGGAGTTATTCAAGTTTAAAAAAAAATACTGGTGCTGAGTGTTAATGGAGGCTTTAGGATTTTTAGCTCTGGGTAAAGTGACTGGTTGTTTCCTTTCAGGGTTTGGCTTCTGGGGGAAATCAGTCTGATTAAAGGGAGCAAGAAGCAGCCATACTGCCTCTCCTCCCTGCCTGCCTCAAGCAGAGCTTTGAGAGCTTTGTCTCGACCATTAATCTGGGTCCATTAGCAGCTCCATCCAGCAGACAGACTCTTATTTAACTTTATTTACTGGATGTCCATTTTAAAAAGGGTGTGGAGCAAGGGCTCCAAAAATGTTTCACAGCCAAGAGCCTGGATGAAAAATAGCCAGAGACTCAAATTTAGTATTTCAGTAGTAGCTACTCTTTCCATCACTGGGCCTTCACCAGAAGGAAGTCTGCAGCCCATCTTGCATTCTGGGCATCAGCAACAAGGTTGTCAGCTGGTAATGAAGCCTGTCACCCAGCCAGGAAACCTGGATCAAACATGTGTCAATGACTAAAACACATTCTTACTCTCTTATACATATAGGGAAAGTCTGTTTCACAACAAAATTACATCTGACACCTGTGAGTCCATGTGCAATGTATGTATGGTGGTAACTGAAACTGTGAACATTACCGGTGGTAAAGATGAGTTTTATGCTGCATTCAAATCACATGGGATGGATAAAAGAGATTTAAAATAAAAATAGAAATATTGAAAAAAGTGGAACCATTATTAATAACAAGTCAGAGGTTCAAGAGTGATGTCACACGTGTGGGGATTGGTCTGACTGCTAATTAGCCACTGATGAGACACACCTGTGGGATGCACTGGTGCACAGGAGAGCACTGGTGAAGATGCACCACACTTGATTTGTTATTTGGAACTGTGTAGAATTTAGGATTTTGTCATCCACCCACAGAACCTTTCACCCATGAAATGAAACTTGAATTGCTAACAGCAAGAGAAGAGCAAGATTAGGAGCAAAAGCCAGAAAGAGACTCGTCAGCTGGAACGGCTGCTATCACCGCCAGCCTTACAAGAGATCGTCACATCACACGGGTGAGTCAGATCCCCCCAGCCCATCAGGGAAACAGAACGCACTCATGAGGAACAAACAGTAACATCCTCACATCAAACTAGCAGCACACAGGGCCAGTCAGTTGGTTGTTGGAAAAAAATTCTAATTTTCCACAGTGCTTCAAACGCTTACTCAGTCCGTTCTATTAAAACTTCACAATCACCAGATTCAGGAGGTGAGTAAATCTCTGCAAATCTTTTGCATCAACTTCAGGTCAAATCATCCTGACCTTTGAAGGAACAGGGAGCCAAAGAGTCCAAAACAGATGAAGCTGTTGTAACTCATTAGCTGAGCTGAGGCCTGGCCTGCAAACAGAATGTGACAGGAGTTGCTGGTACAAATAATTATTTTGAATAAACTGTGCTTTTAGGACTAAATAGTGCTGGCACTTTCCTGGCTGGCAGGCGTGTTAGCTCCTCTGCTACAGTGGTCCGCTTACCAGCTCTGTGAGAAATAACTATGTCAATGAGTTGCTAATTTTTGGTGTAACCAGGCCGCAAGGAATACATCAGCCCCAAATGATCATTTGTATATCATTACTCACCATGTGTTAACTGCATTGGTTAAGAATTCCTCTTGCATGCCTCCCCATTGAGCGAAGAATCCAAAAACAGAGAAAATTCTTCTGCATAAAAATCACACATGGACGAGTAGCGCAGTCTGCTCCTTGTAATATACTAGCACACATGCTTGCCCAGGTGCACTACTTGTATGCAGAAGTGTTTTAAATTGTAAGGTTTTAGCAAAAATGTCAACATATTGTCAGTCCAACCTCGTCACATATCAGTGTTTGGTCATGGACTTTCCATGTCCGTATATGGTTGTTGATGTTCTGGGATGTTACATGCATTGTCTTCTTTCAAAAAACACTTCAGTTTCTCTGAAAATTTACAGTTTACATACAGTCTCTTTCAAAAATAAATGCACTACATCGGTACAACCATAAATAGACATTTTTGTCCTTCAACAACAAACGCACTAGGTTACGTTTAGCCAACAAAAGCACATGGTTGGGTTTAGGGAAAAGAACAGGATTTGGCTTTACAATCTTAGAGGATGCAAACACCACTCTCTTGGATGAAAGTCGTTGTTTGTTGGATCCATCCACCACCCCTCCCACCTACCCCAATCTGACTTTAACTGTCGTTCACTGTCTAGATTAAAGGACAGCTTTTTTTGCCTGTGCCTGATGCTGCACGTCACTGCCCAAGCGCTGGATTTTGGTGACTTCGGAGTGAGACCAAGTTGAAAATGTATGTCTGTGGGAAGAACTGAGCACAGCTTTTTTAGATGCTCTGTTCACCGTGGACACATGCAAGAAAAAGAAAGCTTTCTTTACCGATTCAAGTTAACACGTGGTGAGTAATTGATATACTAATGATCATACTGTGGGATAAGTATTATATGTAAGTTATAAACAAGCAAGTAAAAACAAGTAGTAAACAAGCAAAACTCACTGATTTGTGATGGTGTCTTATTTGCTACTTTTGCACTGCATTATGGGATACTTTGAGTGGATTATTAAGAGAATTCAACCAACATAACAGGCAGTTCAAGTGCAGTACACAGTGCCAAGTGTATCAAACCGTCTGTTCAAATGTTTTGAAACTCTAATGTCACAGGGTACACATCTGATACACAGGAGCAGGAGAGGAAGGATTTAACTTTGAGTTTCACACTTTCTTCCCCTGTCTGTTTGCAGAAGTATTTGTCTGCCATGCAGACGCTTCTTGCATCGGGGTTCATATGTCTTTTTACTGGGAGCGGTGCTTTCAATATTGAGGCCCGGGATAGTGTTTGTTATAAAGCAGTACCTCCCCTGGGATATCTGCTTTCTCTGTTACGCAGGAATGTGCAGAAATTGAGACCTTGTGAAGACTTTAGAGTCGGGCATCCAAGAGAGCCAAGAGAGAGGTAGAAACACACACACATACACAGAGGGAGAAGAGAGAGCGTTGTTTGAGTGTAAAGTGTGCCTGAGTTTTGTCTTGAAGACAGAGCTTTAAACACTACCACATGCTACGAATCCTGCAGTGAGAGAAACGCTGTGTACACACATGGTTGCATATGGTTGCGTCTGTCCAGGACGTGTTTGTGTGTTTATGCTCACTGATCTGAGTGTGTATGAGGGCTGGAGAAAAAGAGAGCGGACTTAGAGTTGACTGTATTATCCACTGTTGACGGCTCAAACCAATTATAAGACTGATTAGGCTGTGCTTGGCAGGAAACCATGAGGCTCTGCCCGCCTGCTTAAAGCCAATAAGAAACACAGCCAAAGGGTTAAAGTGTTGTTTAACTCGGTCACTCACACACTCAAAGTGATGCTCATTACAATACACAATAGGTCTGTGGGAGAATTATGTAAGAAGATGCATGGCCAGTCAGAAAATGTGTTTTCCAGAAACTGTCATCATCGTCCAACATTTCCTGGTTAGCGTTACAGTTTCTTCTGTGGTCGGACTATTCTCTGCCCCGTGTGTGTGTGTGTGTGTGTGTGTGTGTGTGTGTGTGTGTGTGTGTGTGTGTGTGTGTGTGTTTTCTCCAGTTAATTTTCCCCACTTTTATATGAATGTCAAACCAGCCCTGGACATTTCCAACAGAAACCATTCATTCAGTGAAACGATCCCACATCACGCTCCAGAACCACAATGAAATGAGAAAATCACATCCAGCACATCTCACAGGCGGATTTTGTCCAATAGATTCAATAGAGGGTCCTTTATGTGGATGAAGTAGAAAAGATGGAGGATCCATAAGTTGGGGGATGTGTGTGTTTATGTGTTTGTGTTTGTGGGAGTGGGAAGGTTCCATAAAGTGTTGTTTTGGACAGTTAAAGCAGCTGAAGAATTCATTCGATGTGCCGGGTAACTGACACAGGCTGATGAACAGTAGCACTTGATTCCTGTTTGTATAGTGAATTATGTGAACTGTCTTATTTACAGCTTGGCTAACTTAAGAAAACCTGGTGAAAACAGTGTACATAATTTTTAAAATGAAAGAACTATGTTGTGTTTTTTACGGTTCTTAGTCACATGGGTCCAGACAGTCAGCCAAACAATAATCTCTTAAGACAGATTCTGCAATTTACATTGTAGAATCTGTCGACAGCCCTGTGTGAAAGACAACTAGAGAGCGGGGGAGGGCGGGGCTTTGAGTCTGAACGATGCTGCGCTTTAGCCAATCACAATGGAGGGGGCGTGGCCGAGACGTGCAGGTGTCCCCAGGAAATGTGTACCTACAGAAACAGCAAGCTCCGCGTCCATAGCGACCGCTCCACCCAAAACGCTGTCTCGTCAACGTGAAAAAAATATTTTTTCCAGCGGATGTCTTAGTTACAACATGATTGAGCTAACTGGAGTAGTTTCATGTCGTAACCGACAACGGGAGGCTTTTAACAGATGACGTCCTGATGTTAGCTTTGCTGCTGCTGTTAGTTGTCAGCTGCAGCCACTGATGCTTTCTAAACATCGTGATTTCCCAAAACTGAATAAATACCACACATAGCAACACAAAACTGCTTTGCTAGCTCAATCATGTTGTAACTAAGATATCCGCTGGAAATTTTTTTTTTTTTCACGGGCCGTTTATTGAGTTACTGAGTTACTACAGACACTGCTAACAGGGCTAACAGCTAACGGTTAGCCCAGCTAATCTACGACAACCATGTTATTAATTACAAAACGTGCACACAGAAATAGTAATGTTTGTTCAATCATTGTGTTTATAGACTTTACAAACATCAGATTAGTCTAAACAGTGATATAGTGACGTGAAAAATGTGATATATATAAGTGTATATATACATACATATATACATATATATATATATATAACTAAACTCTGCTGGTTTTCTACCCGGAAGTATTTGTAAACAACAAGGCGATTCCCTGGGGGCACCGCCAGAAGTGAAGGGGGTGAGCGATCCCCGAGGCCCCTGCACTTCCATTAGTCGAAAAACTACGGGCAGTGCCTCCAGAGGTAAAGGAAGACATTTTTTTTTTTTTTTTTTAACGGATGGATTTCCAGATTGGCCAAACAATGGCTATTGTAGACAGAAGTGACAATTCCCTGAGACTGTTAAATACTAAAACATAGTGTAAAAATGGAACAAGTAGAGAAGAGTCATAAAGTGAGTGAATTGTGCAAGTGATGAGGGTTTTGTTGCATAGCAATATCTATCTAAAGGTTGCTAATATTAGCCACCACGAGCTGCTTGTCATACCAGAGCAAGTAAGGCTGTGGCAGTAAAATCTGGTGAGATGAGCAAGAGTGCATTTTATGTCTTATGAATTCAACTTTTCATTTCTAAGAGAAAGATTGTTCATTCTTTGTTTCCCCCAAAAGTTACTTGTACCATTTTTTTCAGCAAACATATATACTGGGTTTTTTTTAGATGTAGATAAAACCGATATATAATAGGCAACAGACTTCTTCCTATTGCTAGTAGATCAAAGAAGTCAGTCAAGTATGTCTGTCAATTCTTTACTGGTTGGTAACGTCCAACGTCACAGATGTGCCTGGAAAAAAAGGTTAGTAAACAGTAGAAGGCAGCATGGAGGCCAGTGAAAATGTTACAGTGGTTAATTCTCCTCTATATCTGTTACTTATTAAATCTCTCTTTTAAACTTGATGCTGACTAATTTGGAACAATGTTGGACAGCTCTTTAGACAGAGATGGACAGAATTTGTGGTGGCGCGTCATTGCGAAAAATAGTACTTCCAGCTGGGTGGTGTCATGTTTCCTTCACTGCCAATCGGAACCAATCAGAGCAGGCTTCTCAGCTGGTTGTTCCTGTCGTACAGGATGGATTTTAGTGCAAATGATGAACAGGTGGCGTCTCTGTGAGGTCTTTAAGAGAATATACATATATACATATATGTATATATATATATATATATATATACATATACATACAGTGTGTATATGTATATATATATATATATGTATATATATAGTGGAAGAATGTGTTCGATGCAAATGGACAGCAGCTATAAGAACATAGTGACCAAAATAATACATTTCGACTGGAGAGTTCCACTCGTAGAGGCTTTTTAAACTCTAGTACCTTTTAGCCAATTCAGCATGTTGAATCAGCGTCAGCGACAAAAGAGCGTGTCAATGTATGAAATCCCTCTGATTGGCTGTTCAGCTCAGCACACAAGAAGAGAAACAAAAGTGAGGAAAGTAAACAAACAGCTGGAGCCAAGAGTAAGTGAGACCAAAACAAACTTCGTACCTAAGGTTAGATTATTTTTCTTGTGCCACTGAGCTCTTTACCAGAAACATTTCCTGATGGCTTGTGTTATTGTTCGGCGTACGGTAAATATGCAGTTCTTTCAAAATTAGATGGTGTTGGTAATGTGCTAACTTGCTCGGTCTTCTGGTTTCCCTTTTATAATGACCAATACAGACTACCTACATCTTTTGGTGTGGAGAGTTATATCTTCTCACGCAGGCGCAGAATGTATGAGCTGGCTAGCCTTAAGCTGCAGTCTGTGCACTGTGTTCATGAGCAACTTTTTGGCCAAAACAAGGGCAATGTGAGGCTTCAAAGCAGTCAGCTTTCATTGCTGCTGGTTGTCCAAAGTCAGTTTGGTGTTTGTGGGTCTTAAGAGAGTTTTATTCATATTGGGAAGTAGCAGCGGTTTCATTTGTCCAGGTTTAGAGATCTACAAGATTTTTGCTCTCACCCACACACAACCGATGTGAATAGAATTTGGTGATCAATGATTTGAAATTTCAACAACATACCCTTTATAGACACAATCAACACAACACATTAACAGTTTTTACTTTTTCTTCTGATATACAGACATTCCAATGAAAACCTATTATCAAAGCTACTACAGGTTTTTTCTTGGGTGAACTAATCCTTGTAAACAATTTACAAATCTATGACACCTGTAACAATTCAGGTGAGTTTGTAAGGATAATGTAGGCATGCTAAATATATTAGAAACTCTCAAAAACAATGTTACATAATCATATATCTAAAGTGTTTATCTTATCGTGGCCTCTACAATGGCTGGTTAACTATACAAGGCCAATATCTCACTATACATTGGAAAGCCACTGTATTGGTGCACCTCTGGCCTGAACTACTGTAATGCAGTATGCCAGTGATAAAATGCATGTGTTTGTGCAGCCTGAGTGAAGTATTTAATCTACTGTACAGATCTGGTTTTGCCATCTGTGAGTAAGAGAGTGTGTATACAGCTTTGCTTTGCCATTGATTATATCAAGTAACAGCCCAAGGTCCTCCTGGCACTCTGAACGCTACTTGGCGAAGAGAGGAAGAGGTTTCTTTCTCAGACACACAAAATAAATAGTCCTCTCTCTCTTTCTTCTCATCGGATGCATTCACTTTGATGGTTTTCCAGAGTGTGACTCACCACAGGCTGAAAATGAAAAGCGGTTCAGTGACATTCTTTTGCGTCATTTTGTGTACTTACGCTTGGACTCAAACAAACGGATTTCCAAACAGAAACAGCAGACGTGGTCAGCAAGCCTCATCCAAAGATGCACTTTCACACTCACAGCCAAGCCACACACACACACACACACACACACACACACAGAAAATAGATGTCACTAATAGGACATATTCCTCACATTTGGAAGGTCTTGGGCCTTTAAGAGCTTTTACTTTGAGAGCCTAGACATGCCAAAGTCTGAACCCTTGTACCATTCATATGACCCAAGGCCTGTACTACGATAATTTCCATAAACACACAACAGAACAAGATTCATGTATCAGAAGAGTTCTGGTTCCCATTTGTAGTCCGTTTGTAGTCTGAGTGATTTGGTTCAGTCACATGTCTTAACATCAGGTAAACTGTAACCATTCTTGTGAAGAATAGGAACTCATTGGCTAAAATGCAGTCTCGGAACCTATCGGCTGAAGTCTGATGACAATTTAGATTCTTTTTTTTTTTGTTTTTTGTTTTTTTGTTGTTGTTATTTTTAATTTATCTGCATTCATGTGCAAATATCTGTTTATAGAGTTTAGCCAAAATGACTGGCACATGGAAGGGGAAGACTTGGCCAGATACACTGGATCAGACTGAAATATTGGCCCTCGCCCCCATACTGTGCCCCAGGGGTGTCCTAAAGCCTGGAAATGAGTTAACCTTTTGCCACTCCCATTTCTCTCATCTTGAAGTCAATGGGTTACGTTAAGTCATATAACCGTGGTGTAGTTTGTTTAAAGCCTAATATTAGCTTCTCACTTCTGATGATTGAATTTAGGCTTCAAAAATCACAAAAGTGGTGTTCATTTGTGAAAATCATCTTTCTGGACAAGTGTAAGTATAATAAACATTTGTTAAGGCCTACTACAGAGCTTATTTTCTGCAATAATCTAAAATCCAGTGGAAAAATCCTATAGAATTTTTGGTGAGGGAAGCAGGGTGACGCTAACTTCTGCGTTGGCCTACACAAGAATGGCATCCCTGGAGCTCTCTATAGGCTTTACTGTTATCACATAATAACCAGTGGGTTCTGAGACTGGTACTATGAAGCAAGTTCAACATACTCATGATAACTCTAAAACTGGCCATCTAGATTACTGCTATTACGCAGCTTGTTAACAACTTGCTCAGTCAACTGTGCCTACTCAGCCACGAGCACATTAAAGTGAAATAGGCAGGGTTATCAATTAGGAGCAACACAATCTGAACCGTAAATGAATCACCTCAATGTTGCATTTTTATTCACAAAAGCCAATTAACAGTGTATACATTAAATTTCTAATAATATACATTCTTTGCTTTATATTTCCAATTATCATCAGACACGTGTCACATGCGGTTCTGAGCTGCTGTGATGTTATCAGTGTGTAAAATCAGCCACACTCTCAGCTATCACTCTGGGGATAAACTAGACTTAGCACAATTAAAATGCAGCTAAAATCATCTTTATGTTTTTAGTGTTGACAGTATTTTTTCCATTTGCTAGACGATTTGTTTTAAAACCAGTTAGAAAGCCTGGAACAATAAAATTATTCTACTGACCGATGACAATATCTTGGCTAATGACTTTAGTTGTTCTTTTATTTCAGACATGTGTTAGGATGTTACATACCTTGACATGTTTCGGCGGAAATTTCCACCTTCCTCAGAAGTGTCACTTGGTGGTGGTTGTGACGACGCGTCTTTATCAGCTGATCTGTCAATCAGCTGATATCAGGGAGGCGTGACTATCCTGTCAGTTTTGACAGGATGGTCACGCCACCCGCTGTCCGTTTGCTGCCTCTCCAGGACGCTGCTCCAGGTGTGGGAGCGCATGAATGCCCCCTCATCCCTGTTCATCGACCCTGGGCCCCGCTTCCTTATTTCGATAGCCTCCCTGATCCAGCGCCGGTATTTGTTGTCCTCAGTGTGTATGACTCTGGCCTTGTCCCAGTCCATAAGATGGTTTTGTCTTTTGCAGTGATCTGTTATGGCTGATTTGTAGGTTTCTTGTTTTGCCTTTTCTTTTATTGATCTTGTTTGTCTTATTTTCGTCTCCTTCTCACATTCCTTTTGATGTTCTTTTTTACGTGTGCTGAAGCTCCTCCCTGTCTCCCCGATGTATCTTTTATTGCATGATTGGCATGGTATTTCGTATATGACGCTGCATTTATTGTTTTGTTCCATCTTGTCTTTTGGGTGTACCAGAATTTGCCGTTGGTTTGACGGACGTGTGTTTATGTTGACAGGACGGTCACGCCTCCCTAATATAAGCTGATTAACAGCTCAGCTGATAAAGACGCGTCACAACGCGCCACAACCACCGCCAAGTGACACTTCTGAGGAAGTGTCACTTGGCAGTGGTTGTGACGCGTGAAGTGACACTTCTGAGGAAGGCGGAAGTTTCTGCCAAAACATGTCAAGGTATTCAACATCCTAACACATGTCTGAGACAAAAGAACAACTAAAGTCACTATCAGAAACTGAAGACATAATGAACACTATTGAAGTGAAATATCTTGGCTATTCTTTTTACCTGTCACTCAGGACTTCCATGTTGGTACCCTTTTATTTCCAGTGATCTGACTGGTCAGTGGTCGAGTTGTTAACAGGTTGTGATGCAATCCTCTTAAGTTAACCTGCTCCAGAGCAGGTTAGCAGTTCGTCTAAGTTACCACGGTGATTTCTCACAGTAAAAAGTCAACCAGCATTATAGAACTGAAAATCTGGGGTTAACCCTGAAGTCACTCACCCCAAATCCTGCTTTGTAGTACAGACCTCTGGTGGTCTATGTATGTGTATGTACCTAATTGCTTGGCAAAGAAGGGTATAAGACAGCTTTTGTGTTATACATGTGCTGACAAATCTCCCCCCCACTGAGCAGGCCATGTTATGCCACCAGTTGGTTTTCGTCTTTATTCTGTGTGCAGTCAGCAGCTATGAAGGAAACAAACCAGCAAACAAATCAGTGAACAAAAGCAACTGTATTTATTCATTCTTGTTTAGTGAATTTTGGTTCTGGATTAAGATACTGGAAGAAATGCTTCATGTACTGGATCAGTTGAGGCAGAAATAAACAGACTTTACTATGAAATGATGTGGAAATAAAAAAACTAATACAAATGCATCCAACAGTGTCAGAGAGCAGGAAGCACGGGGAGTTAAATATGGTACTCTGGCATTCCGACAACATTAAGATACAAATACTAATTGATGCACAGCTGTTGCACTCGATTGTTTTGTTAGGCCTCAGTGACAGCAGAGTCATGCAGGGTTGTTTGTAGATGTTTTTTTTCCTCTGCTCTGTTTTACAACCTTTCTGCTCTCTGGCCTGCTTCCCTTTGCTCACAGCAGGCCACTGGGTCTGTGGGAGGAATCAAAGACTCTGCTCACTTCATTATAAAGGAGCACTGCTGCTTGTTATCAGCCTTTCTGAACCGTCTTTCAGGCTTTTGACTTCCATAGGCTTCCAATGTCATCTAGCACAGACAACATACCAACTGATCTTTCCTCTTCTTCGTTGTAGTAGTATAGTTGTAGCGTTATTATTGGCAGTATTATTATAAGTAATGGTAAAAGTAGTAATGATAGCTGTACAAACAAGTTTGTAGAAGTAGCATCAGTGTTAATGTGGTCAGTCAAAACTATAATGACATATTGATGACAAATATTGAAAATTGGACAAAGAAGGACTTTCTCCATGTATCCCTCTCCACCTGAAGCTCTTTTCAGGGTCCCTGCACATCCTTAAAAAAGTCTTGAAAAGCATTTAATTAATTGATACTAGTCCATACCCACTGAGTGCACAGTTACCCACATACAGTTTCACATGGTGCGTGTTTGGGATACAGGTCATAGGAAATTGCAGATTAAATAGTCAACTGAACCCATTAAGAAGAGCAATGTATTCAGACAGAGTTTTTGTTTTCAATTGCTTTATTGAAAGTACAGTAGTACCATTGCCAATAGATAGTTAGTGGGCTAAAACTGTACATTAGTAGTTGAGGTAGCACGTTGAAAGGCAGATATTTAAAGTGTTTATATGTTGTATTGACTTAAAAGTGGGGCGCACTGGTAGAATGACTGACTGACTGACAGAATGACACACTGACAGTTTCCGTGATTATGTACAGCATACCATACCATGACTTAGTCATACCAAAAATTAGAAGAAAAAAAAACATTCGGCCACAGGGGGAGCCACAGTGATCGTTGCATTTTTAAGCACTGTTCTGTTGTTACAGCGCCACCCAGTTGCCAATTAGAGTTAAATTTCTCCAGTCACCTTGAGGCGTCCTGTTCTACATATCTACCAAGTTTAGTAAATATCGATATGGCGGTTAGGCCATTAGAAATGAGCTCTCTAGCGCCCCCATTTTGTTTGATGGGGTCAATAATGGAGGGGTCCCCTCAGATTATGTGTGGTCATATGCCTACAAAGTTGCGTGGTGATGGGTGAAACCCTTGAGATGTTATACACCTTTATGTGATGAGCCACGCCCTCCGCAATATTCATTGCCTTATAGAAGCTCAGTTTTAGTAAGTTTTCCAACTTTTGCCAAGAGGGAACTTTAGATATTGGTCCCTAGATTATGTTCACCCAGTTTCATGCAGATCGCTCAAACTTCCTAGGAAGAGATCCATTTGAAGTGTTTTTCAAAAAATTCAAAATGGCGGAAAATCTATACAACCGGAAGTTATGGGTTCTTGAGGCAAATTTGTTCCTCATGAGGAGAGGCATCTCTGTGCAAAGTTTCATGTCTCTACGACATACGGGGCATGAGATATGCCCATTCAAAGTTTGCCATTTCAATCGGTTGCTTTAGCGCCCCCCTTTGGCCAATTGATGTAATATTGCTTCATTCGCATCCTCCCATGACCCTCTACCACTGTGCCAAATTTCACATGGATTGACCAAGTCAGTGAGGAGAAAAAAAACGTGGAACAGAGACACAGACAGACACACAGACAGAGTTTTCATCATTATATAGTAAGATACTGTAAAAATGAGGCCTTAACTGGTGTTAAAATGTCTTCAACCAATCTTTCAAAACTCTTGAACATGCTAAGCATGGTAAGTATGATTTCTTGAATGTTTTTTTTTCCTTCATTTACATTGTAAAATCTAAAAATATCACATCTAGCTATTTTTTTTAAATAACTGACAGATGACTTTGTGCATCAATGTCACTAAGATCCAACACGTTCTCACTTCGACCCGGTCACATATCAACGTTTGGTCATGGACTTACCATGTGGAGATACAACATGCAAGGTACCGTGGGTGCATTAGTTGTTGATGTTCTGGGACGCCGTGTCAAGTTCTGTCTGTTACATGCATTGTCTGTTTTCAAAATACACTTCTGTTTTTAAAGAATGTACAGTGGTCAGTTTGCATATAGTCTCTTTCTAAATAAACACACTACATTGGTAAAACACAACAAATTGACGTTCTGTTTTCCTTCTACAACACACACACATGGTTGGGTTTAGGAAAAAGGAACAGGGTTTGGCTTTACAGTCTACTGTATGGGAAGTGAACACTGGCCTTCTGGGTGAAAGTTGAGTGTTTGTTGGACCCATCCACCTCCCCTTCCACCTGCCCTACTCGGACTTTTGCCGCCCTAACTTTAGTTGCTGTCCCGTCACGTTTCCCCCTGACGCCTGAAGAGCACCATTAAACAATGACAGCGACTTTGAAGTAAGACCAGGTTGTTAAATCAGGACAGAGGGAAGCAACAACACTCGTATTCTGTGTCCGGCCAAGATGCTCAGAACAGAGGATTCACTGTCTTCCAGCTAGCTGTCACTGTATCCTGCACAACATGGGGAAGTGCCAATCCAATGAAAACTATCCAAGATTTTGCGGTATGCCTGAAACTGCTTCAAGGCAGTGTATACAAGACTCAGTATATCTTACACAAAAAGTTTTTCAAACTCAGCACAATGGGAATCCCACATGCAGAGAGAGAATCACAGAATTGCCAAGAAAACCCACCAACGAATGCCAGGTATTTCCCAGCTCTGTTCTAGTCTTGTCATCGAAAGCAGCACCAGGGTGAGCATCAAGATGTGCACCTACACAAAAAGCAGAGGCAGGGTCCAAAACTAACACTCGCCACTTAGATACTTAGGTAGCCACTTAGGTAGATTTTGTCTGTGGCTGGCAAATTTTTAAGACCACTCGCCACTCTGGCGAGTTATTTTTTTACCAGTGAAAAATGCATTTTTTGTTACTGGAGAACGATGCTGGTATCGGCTGGTTTCCTGGCAGAGTAATGTGTATTTCAGGCAGAGACGATCTTTGGTCACGTAAGTGCGTCAGTCATAATGTTCTGCATTGTCTGCCGTGCCCAGGCGAAAGGAAAGCGTAGGAGTAATACATTTGTTGTAGGCACGACGACAATGAAGCTGGAGTCAATCCAGTTTCACGAAAAATCACTATGTCACAGTGATTGCTTGAAAGCCAATGAAAAAGTGTCAGAGCCACTTCACCAGGCACCTTGTGTGAGATCTCTCACCCAACTACCCGAGGCCACCGCGGTGAAGATGAGTATCCTGTTCCGCACCTCCCATGCTATTGCCAAGCATGCTCAGACGTTTTCGGACTTCAAATGGATGTGTGAGTAAGTTGATCTAACATCACGTTAATGTGTTGTGTTTTTATTACCTACCAAAGAGCATGTTCTTTATGCTAACGTTGCTTGTATTAGCTGTAACGTCAATAATGAAGCCAAGTCAGCTATGCTCAACTGAATAATAATGAATTAAAAAAAATGCTCAACTAGTCTGTAAGCATCAAATTTAAATAAGAAAACTATATGGACAAAAACGTTATGGCATTAATTTAATGTAACAAACAGAATGTACAGTGTCAAGAACATGCTCTTTGGTTGATATTTATATCAAAAGTAAAGTGTAAAATGTGGCCTAACGTTACTATTGGCTGTTGCCTCCAGCAACTTATTGATTTGGAAATGTTAATATCATGCAGCATGAGCATGAATGAAGTATGATGCACTATTATATTTAACATTATTGATGACATTATAGCAATTGAATATGCTGATGTAATAGGCTATAGTATAGCCTGCCTTGTAATTTATTTATCTTTTTAATAATCAGTTTAATGATGAATCTCTTTCTGTCTTTGCAGTTTGGATGAGAAGAAAGGTGTGAAAGTTGGAAAAACTCACAGAAATGAAGTAGAGTGTAGGTTGTTCATTAAATACATTGTGGAGGCAGAACGAATGAGACAGATGATTTGGAGGGGACCAAATTCTGCTGTTTTATCTGATGGATCCACAGATAGTGCAGTGAAGGAGGAGGAGTCAGTCTATGTACGTTTTTGTACAAAGGGGAATGTGCAGGTGAAGTTTGTCGGCATTGAAGCTGTGGAGAAAGCTGACTCTGCTCACGTTACTTGAGCTATCAAGAATCAAATGGATGCAGCTTGTGAAGGGTGGGAGGGTAAACTTCTAGCCTGTGCCACGGACGGGGCTGCCATCATGTCAGAGGGGGAAGAGTGGTGTGGTGACCAGACTGAAAGGGGACAAGACTTATGTTGTCAGTGTTCATTGCATGGCTTACCATCTGGAGCTCTCCTTCTCTGAAGCCATCAAGGAATCCACCATGTTCCGCAGAGTGGACGAACTACTGGGTGGACTCTACATGTGTTACCACACAAGTCCCCTCAACAGAGCAAATCTAATCAAGAGCTACGTGACTCTCAACAAAGAAAAGGCCCTCATGCCCACAAGAATCGGGGGGACTCCTGGGTGGGCCACCTCCTTCGAGCGCTGGACCACTACCTGAGGGGATACCCAGCCATTGTGCAGCATCTTGAACAGGTTATTGACACATTAATTAATAATTTGAGTGAGGGTCAATTTGAGTCAAGATGTTAGTGAGGGAGTCCTGTGTGCAACCATGTTGGCGAGTTTCAAGAACTGGACTGATACAGAATCTGCAGAAACAGGTTGGTTCTTTGTGTCAGAACAGGTTCGAATGAGAAACCCCAATCATCAGCCTGGCTGGTAAGTGAAAAAGTTAGTTTTGGACCCTGAGCAGACGTATTGTCTGATCATGGTGACAAAACACCAATTGTACAAGTCAAATCAGAGAGTAGGAGACATATTTAAAAATGATCCCTAACCCCAAGTAATTGGTGTTGGTTCATGTTTTTATTTTTAGTTCATGTTTTTCATTCATTTTGTTTATTGTATAATTTGTCTTAAATTTCATTCCAAGTGTTTTTAAAGTCTTAAATTTAAGGTGCTTTAAGCTGTAGGACCCCTGATGAACCATCCATCTATCACCGCCTATCACAGGCTAACTTCAACCAGTCAGATAACAAACCTACCAGCGGAGCCAGGTGGTAAATCAAACTCGTGCTGAGGCCAGTCGAGAGAAGCGCGAAAAACATATTTTCCATCGAGAAAAGCCTTCAATGTTGTTCTTTACTCTTGTTTAAGTAAGGGTTAATCCACTAGTAGGTGTGTTCCAAACGGTTTTAATGCATGACGTGGGGGCGAAGAACTACCCGATGCGCAGCGGAGGTAGCCTCCGTGAAGTGCATTAAAACCGTTTGGAACACACCTACTAGTGGATTAACCCGCTTATACCATGGTCATTTACCAAGAATATAGGAATAAAAGGATTTGACAACTTTTGGTGAAAGTTTTGTACTCAAAATCGAAAATTTTTGAAGCAAGAGTTTACCATTGTCATGACAAGGAATAAACTAGTCCCTTTTACAACCACGCCAGTTACAGTAGTCACAGTAGGACGGGATGAGGCTCAATCGCTTTAACAAAGCCAAAAGTAGCCTAATAAAAATTAAAATTAAGCTTGATTTAGGTCAAAATTATTCCACAGTGTGGTTATTGTTCTCCTCTATCATTTGAAGCTCTTCAGGTGTCAGTTCCTTGTGCCGTTTTTCGCTTGATTTTTTTCTTTCCTTCTCCATTTCTTTTTTTTCTGCGGCATCCCATTCTTCAAAATCCTTGTACTCTCCAAATAAGTCAAAAGAAATGTTAAAATCAGCCATTTCTGTTTGTGTTTTTCCCTCGGCAGATGACAGTTTGACAGCTGCGCTCGTTAATGTTGCTATGGTTACAGGCTGGTTAGCGGATGAATTTAGACAGTTATAAAGTTTAGCCAAACTATGTGTGCATTAAAGGGTTTTAACGCATACCTGCCAACCAATCAGAAAAGAGTATTCACCCAGACCATGGTATAATAAAGAAATACTCTCTTGCTCTGATGTACTATATATGATGCTATCGCAATGTTGATTACCTCCTCAGGAACCACTGCTTTTGTTTTGGATGGACAATTGCCTCTTTGTGTCATCTCACACACTATAAACCGTGGCCCCACCTGCCAGTAGCTCCTCACAGGACACTGATTGGTTCGTACCATTGTGGTTCAGGTCAACACATTCCTTGAAGCCGTAGATGTATAAAGAGACCCATATACAGCGTTGGAGGCAGGGCCTGGTTCGTTCTTTGAAAGTGACTCAGTGGTGCATGAAACCAAAAATGCTCGGTTTCCATGGCCTTGAATTACCTGGATCTTCTGTATCATGGGGACCATAGAGCAGGCATCATGTCTTTGCATGGCATCATGTGATGGATCTGGAAGTTGTAATTCCATGTTTGACCACTATGTAAAATTTGCTTCAAAGCCTGGCGCGGTTCCTAGGGGCTTGATTGAAGCCTGACGAGATGGATATCCTTGTAATCTCATGACACTGCGATTCTTATGGAATCTTGTGATATTGAGAGAATCCAGCCACCGTGCAGGATAAAGCATGCACAATCCCAAAATTAAACAAGAAATAGCAACTCGCACAAACCATGAAAACAGACAATATTGAGAAAAAAATACAGATATTAAAAAAGACAATCAAGTCTTTTCAAGTCATCTGTCTCAACTCTAAGTCAAGTCTAAAGTCATGAATACCGAGTCAAAATCAAATGGAGTCTTTAAACAGTGCAAGCAAGCAAGTCTCAAGTCCTTAAATTTGCGACTTATTTGGACATGAATCAAGTCATGTGACTCGACTTCTCCACCTCTGCTATAAACAAACAGCTATAAACAGCTGCAGACTGCTATAAAACCCTGCCCTTTCCCGCCAACCTTGATAGACCAGAAAGGCACATGTAGCCATGCATCAAAGACGGAGTGAGCTGTGGCCTCAAATTTTTTTGAAGGCATAAAATAAAGAATGTAAGAAACTAGATTAAAATGTCTTTGTTGTTTCATCAAAAACATATAGATGAAAACTAAATCAAAATCATTCAACACTTACCAGTAATAGTAACAAATAGCTGTAGTCTTTGTACTAATTTAAGAGTAGCAGTGCTAATAGCTGTAGTGCAATCATTACTGCTGCTATTACCAGTGCTGCTACCACAGAGTGAAATGACAGGAACCTCACAGTGACATGTGAGCAACCTGAGCTGGTGTCCCCCGCACCTGTGTGCTCATGGCAGAGTGAGTAACTGCTTTAGCCACTGAGATTTACAGTGAGTGTGTCAAAATAAACGGTACACACACACACACACACACACACACACACACACACACACATTGCTGCACAGCTCAAGCTCAATGATATAAGGTTGTTTCAGACAAAATGCTGATGTGAAATATGCTCTTTATTTAAAAGAGATGGCACAGTAAAATCAGTACTGTGTATTTGCTTTTTAAAATGTGCATTTGATGTCAAACATCAACACACATCAGCACACTGGACTCAGAAATGGTAATGTCTTAATTGTGAGATCAATAATAAACATTCAACATGAAAAGTCCACCTGAGTAATCTTGATTTCTGGCCCCATGTAACATTATCAGACATTTAGTGTAACAAGAAAAGCAACATCTCCTGCTCTAATGTTCATCTACAGAAAAGGAAAGTACTGGGAAAATAAAATCATATCTGTGGAAGGACAGGAAGCAAAGGAAAACAGTGAGTAAACAGCCCTGCACTGACTGTGTCGCTGCAGGCAGGAGACACAGGTTGACCCTTCTCACATGACCTGGCTGACCCCGACACTTTGAGCGTTTCCACAGATGCCAGTGCATCGAGCACCCAATGACCCCTGGCCCCTTACATGAGTTCCCAAAATGCAGAGCACAAGACTGTTTGACCCCAACGCTTGAACCCAACAACTTCAAACTGCGGAGTCACGCCACTTGAACCTCCTCCAAACCCTAACCCTTGCACTTGCATGAGGTGGATTAGGAATTGTTATTTATAGGATTGCCATTAGCTCATTTAAATTCAACTAATAATAGATTGAATTAATTATTGTACACCTTACCATGTAATATATTGATACTTTAAACTGAATTAATTTTTCACTGTAAATAAAGGTCTATATAGGGCAATAAACAGAAGGGATTATGGCCCAATCATAATGTTCTTCCATGACTTCAACGTGTGTACTGGACAGCATCCTCACTTCCTGCATCACTGTATGGTGCGGTACCTGCTCTGCTGCTGACAGCCGCTGCAGCGGGTGGTAAAAACTGCACGGAAGATCACTGAAAACAGTCTCCCCACCATCAGTGACATTTACAGCAGCAGGTGCAGGAAAAAGACCTCCTGCATCATGAGGGATTCCAACCATTCAGCAAATGAACTGTTTGCCCCCCCGACCATCTGGCAGGAGGCTACGCAGCATCAGGGCCATAACCACCAGGCTGAGGAACAGCTTCCTCACAATGTGGGACTGATAAATTCTGTTAGCTGAACATTGCTGCTATTATCATTGTTGTTGTTGTTGTTGTTATCTTACTATATAATGACGAAAACTCTTTGTGTCTGTCTGTGGGTGTGTCTGTGTGTCTGTTCCACGTTTTTCTCCTCACTGACTTAGTCAATCCATGTGAAATTTGGCACAGTGGTAGAGGGTCATGGGAGGATGCGAATGAAGCAATA
>NC_065521.1:14430549-14430725 GCF_006386435.1 Epinephelus moara | reverse complement strand
GCACAGTGGTAGAGGGTCATGGGAGGATGCGAATGAAGCAATATTACATCAATTGGCCAAAGGGGGGCGCTATAGCAACCGATTGAAATTGCAAATTTTGAATGGGCATATCTCATGCCCCGTATGTCGTAGAGACATGAAACTTTGCGCAGAGATGCCTCTCCTCATGAGGAACA
>NC_065521.1:14406220-14425146 GCF_006386435.1 Epinephelus moara | reverse complement strand
TCAGTAACTACTCTAATTTTGTGTAGCTTAGTTCCTCAGTAACTACTCATTTGTTCTTCATTAGTTACTCATTAGTTCCTCATTAGTTCATCAGTAACTACTCTAATTTTGTGTACCGTAGTTCCTCAGCAACTACTCATTAGTTCCTCATTAGTTACTCATTAGTTACTCATTAGTTCCTCAGTAACTACTTGAATTTTGTGTACCTTATTGTAAAGTGTTACCTAAATGATTCTTGTCCTCTGATATTTAGTGGGTTTTTGTACTATATTAAAGGTCCAGTTTGTAGCATTCAGCGGTGAGGTTGCAGAGCTGAAACCTCTCCCATGTGCCAACAGAAGAACTATGCTGGCTGATGTGAAAATAGGAATGGTGCTATCTAGAGCTTGAATTGTAAGTTCTGGGCTACTGTAGAAACAACATAGTGGAAGAGGATCCACTCTATGTGTACAGTAGATACAAACAGTTCATTCTAAGGTAACGAAAACACAATGACTTATTTTTTTTAGGTGATTATAACCCTATGAAAAAATAGTCATGAATATTATATACCATTTCTGCCAATAGGTCCCCTGGTGACCCCGTGTCTCAAAGGTATAATACACAGGAAATGTCTGTTACTCTTTGTGAACAATATCACCAGCAAAAGTGAGGGTGACCCATGATTCACCCCAGTTTAGGAACAAGCCTTGTCCACCTAACATTTCCCCTTGCTATATTTGCAGTTTTTTGTTGTCACAATGTTTTTATAAAGTTAAGACCTCACCTGCACGTCTGGAATGTATTAAAGTAATAGAAAATGAGAAAATACAGGTAGAGGGCAGAGTATCTGCAAATAAATACACCACCACACACTTTGAGTGGGTCATAAGTGATGATGCAAAAGGATTACTTTTATATGAGTCTGTAAATTGTTTGTTAGGAAAATCCTGTGTAGTATACCTGTAATGTCACAACCCTATGAATTGTGGGTAATTCCCCCAGGCAAAGTCTGCTGAAATGAGGACTTACGGAAAGTGTGCACAGGGGGCTCAAAATATCTGTGAGAAAGCTCTCATGCACTTGATTTGAAAGAGAAACATCCCTTAGCCCTCGTGGATTTTGTAACATTGCGCCTTAAAGTCTGTGAGTGTGGAGATTAGGATTGGGCCTTCACCTCGAGACAGTTCTTGAATGCCTTTATATTTGTTATTCCAAACATTAACTGTGTGACACGTCATTCCTTAGAGAAAAGTCCTGTGGTGTGCAGGAAGTGAATACAGTTTACTTGAAAACAACACGCCACTCATTTCTCAGTTCATACACGCTTGATTCTTTTGCTCACGTCTTAGCCCCTCCCACCTGAGATGTGATAGGAAGAGGTAAGGAATAGACTTGAGGAGAGAGGAGATGAGGCATCAGGTGTTGAGACACCTGTGCTTCAAAGTCATCATCTCAAAGTTACATCACAATATTAAACATGACGTGGCACAGCTGCATCATCTCTCTGTGTCATGCCTCTTTTATACATCATCAGTGCCGAAAAAGACTTTCTTAAAGGATACACCTGTGCATCCCTGCTCCGGCAAGCCTCCTCTCTCCTTGCTCCTCCCTCCTTAAAATGCATTTTAGGAATTGAGACATCCTTCAAGATGAAGCACTGAGATCAATTTCCAGGCCAAAGACAGGAGGACGGAGGAGAAAGGACACAAGGAGGCAAAAAAAGAGAAATGAGAAGAGCCCAGGGTTTGTTTGAGCAGTGATTGAGTGTCTGAAAAGACAAAAGAGTGCCACCTAGAGAGACTAAAACATCAGTGTTTAAAGGACAAAAATGTTTTAGAATAAAATGAATAATCAAAAATCAAAACAAAATATTTAATCAGATAAATCAAGTTAAAAAGTTAAAAGTTAAAAACATCAAAATGATGAGATAGCTTCATTTTTAAACGCTGTATCTCCAGTTTTGCTAAAGTGTCAGTGTTGAGAGCAAAATGTAGCAGATTGCAACAATAGAGTCAAGAATTTTTTTTTTTTTTTTTTTTTTAAAAGTCATAGTATATTGTTATTTATTTACTTTGCATTCAATTTCCCACTCCTTTGCAGTTCAAATGAGAGCTTTTATCCACACCCTCTCGATTTTGAAGTGCGCTTCCCCACATGGTGGACTTGTGAGAGAATGAGGAGTGTGTGATGAAAATATATCCTTGAGAAAAGGTGTTGGCTGACACAACAACTCAGTAAGGAGCTCCAATCATCAATCATACTGGAAACTTAAGCAGGATTATGTAACATGTCCCTTTAACAGCATAGACACTCACCAGCAGATGTCTCATCTGAACTCATTCAGTGAAAGCTGACACACAGGCCCACTACACATGCTATACTGTACGTACATGCTGACACTACCCACAGGCATGCCCACTGGGACGAGCTATGTCCGCTATATCCTGCCACTGATCGCGTGTGGGAGCTGTTTCTAGAGAGTTTGACAATGTATAAATGATACTGACTTTGAGGATGGTATTTTAGACCTGAAACCCCCAAACCAGTCCGGCCTGGTGTCTAATTGTGGACTGCGAGCCAATTTTAAACAGCCCTTGGCTTGACTTTCAAAATACAGCCTGCTATATGTGGCCTGCCACACAGTATTGGTTAAGCAAGCATGATCACTTTGCAGGTATGGCCCCAGCAAAGACGCTTAAAGTCCATAGAGAGGACTGCTGCTTTCAGTAGCTGTGGAAAGTTGAATACATTTTCACTGAGACATGAAGCAGATGGGTTTGCCTAGTTTATTAATTATTTTATTTTAATAACCCATGCAAAAAGCAGCTGGCCCCAAGGTATTTTCATTTTATCAATTTGCCCCTCATTCAAAACGTTTGGACACCCCTGCCCCAAACCATTTTAGAAATGTAAAATGTGCTGACATTGGCCTCTTTTTGTGACAAAATCAATATAATAAACAAAACCCCCTTGCTTCAAAAACTTGGTTTATCCAACTTTGTTTCCTTTCCCATGTTGCTTGTCCCTGAGACGGGGTGTAACACTTAAAAACTAAACAGTGATGGACGAATGCAGATGCAGTTAAAAGCAGCCAGCTCGATTTGTTGATAATAATAGTAATTATAGCTGCTGCGCAATGGTCAGGGCCGGGCAATTTTCGGCAAATTTAGGCAATTCTTAGCAACAAGACGCAGAATAGGAAGACAAACAAGAAAGTTGCCATTACAATGTACATCTGTTGAGGTTTGAACTCACAGGGCCCTATTTGGCAAAGCGCCAGGCGTGCAGCGCATGGGCGTGTCCCAGTCACTTGCTAGTTAGACAGCGCATTTTTAGACTGTGCACCATGGCGGAGAGTCTAAAAGGGTTGGACTTACTCTGTGNAGAGAGCCCAGCTCCCTCTCCAGCATCCTGAACCCCCCCGCCTGAAGGTGCAGGAAGGGCTGGTCCCGTGGCTGCACCCGGGCCCATCTGGTCTGGCTGCGCGCTGGCTGCGGAGCTGGGGTCATCCTCCTCCTCCTCCTGACAAGATGATCTTCAGTTTTATGTTCTAAAAGCTTTTTTTTTTTACATATATATTTGTAGCCTACTTGTAGGGCTATAAGTTTACGTTTTTAGTTCACAGAAGCTGGTTATTGTTGTGTTTATGTCATAATAAAGTTTATCAAACGTTTTCACATCTTTGATTTTGTGATTTACATGCCAAAATTATCACAATTCAATTGGGAAAGACAAGTTCATTTTACAGGCTATGCATCATCAGCCCGTGGAGGTCTGCTCGCAGTTCCGTATATTCGGATACTGCTGGACCTCCCAGATTATGATGATCATTATTACTGTGATTAGATCATTCTGATTAATGACTGACAATTAAGACGTGTTTCTGATAAATATTTTAATGTGCACAATAATAACCTTTCACATTGTAATCATATTTTTATTTGTTATCTTTTGCATATGTGTGGCTGCTCCGTGTGTGTCTGAGCAGAGTGCACGCGCGTTGTGCACCCGCCTAGAGACGCACATTACTAACTTGTTTAACAGCGAAATACTACGCCATTGACTTTAGACCAGGTTTTTGTTGGTCACTGGTGCATTTGCTGACTTTAGACCAGGTTTTTGTTGGTCACTGGTGCATTTGCCTTTTACGCCATCTAACTAGCAACGTGCCATGACTGCGCCTGACCTCTCCTCATTTTTAGACCAACACACCAAGTTGTTTTTTAACAATGACTGATTTGCTCCATAAGTGAAAAACTGATGTTTAAAAACACCATTCTTGCATTGACTCCAATTGTTCACATTAGAGCAAAATTCAAAATGCTGTCAAAAATTCAGTTTTTGATATCAGATTCTGATATTTGCCAAACATCATCTACCATGACTACATGGCGAAATTTTCTTAATTTTTTTCATAAACATTGAAAACTTATTTAGCAAGAATTTGCAAGTATATGTTTACAGTACCGTTTAGTGTCAAACATTTTGATGCACTGTGGGCTCAAGTTTTTGATAAATCAAAAATCTGTGAGGATAATTTGTGTAGGACAGTCTGAAGATGCTCTGTAGCAAGTTTGGTGTTAATTGAGCAAAAATTGTGGGAGGAGATAGATTTTAGAAGTTTTAGAGTGATGGACTTCATTATTTGCAATAGATTTAAATGTACAAAAGTTTCTTCAGTATTGGGGCTACATGTTGGTGAAAGTTGCAAAACTGTAGCACATACGGTTGATTTGTTGTGAATTTTCAAAGTTTTGAACTTTAGACGCTTGCTGTAGCGCCACTATCAGGACTATTGACTTGTGTTTGCAGCTGAGCAAAAGTGGCATAGGACTAGACTTTTGTGGAAAGTTTGGTAATTTTTCGCACATGGGAAGTAGGATTTCCTCGGAAGAAGAAGAAGAAGAAGAAGAAGAGGAAGAAGAAGAGGAAGAGGAAGAAGAAGAAGAAGAAAGAACGAGCAGGAAAACAAGAGGGTCCTGGCAGGACTGCCTGCCCAGCCCCTAAGAAGAAGAAGAACTTTATATAGCACAATTCATGCATAAAATGCAGTACAAAGTGCTGAACATAAAAGATAATTACAACATTTGTGAACGATAAATGATTAAAAGAAAAAAGATAAAAACGTATGTTAAAAAATTTAAAAAGATAAAGTAAAATTCAGTTAAAACTACAGACTGAGACAAGATAAAACAACCATCAGTTAAAAATACATTTCAGGAGAAAGCAATGGTAAAAAGATGTGTCTTAAAATTACATTTAAAAGTTTCAACCAGCGTTGCCACGTGTACGATAATTATCGTATTTGTACGATAATTTGGCCCTCTGTACGATGTACGATCAATAATCCCAAAAAAGGCCAAATGTACGATAATTTGACCATTTCATGAATGTGTGGTTGTAATCAGTATGCCAGATTTTTTTGTGAGCCCTGAAGGCATCTGTTCCCATGTGACATGTTTCCAGCCAATCGCACTTTGCTTAGCGTGAGATACGGGTGACGTTTGTCTCTGAACAATGAGCATGATTGGCTGAATGGTCAGCTGTACCCGCCCCGCGAGGCGCTAGGACCCGTCAGGAAGTCGAGGGAGAATGAGATTCAAAACAGAAGAAGAAGAAGAGGAAAAACAGAAGCAAGGAAAATGGAAAAAAGTAAACACTGGAGTGACTATATTTGCCTATAGCGCACCAATAGGATTGTTATTTTGGTTATGACAGATGTACGATAATTTCCCTCAAAATACAATAATTTTGAGTCTCTGGTACGATAATCCTGCATTTCCCACCTGGCAACGCTGGTTTCAACAGATTTACAGCCCCCGAGACCTTCAGGCTGACTGTCCCAGAGTTAGGGGTGTAATAAACAAAGGCTGCCTCTCCATGTCTTTTAGTTGTGACCTCTGGAACAATCAAGGTTTGAGTCAGAGGATCTTACGGGCCTAGCAGGCACATATATCTTGACCATGTCAGACAGATAAGATTGGGCAAGGTCATTTAATGATTTAAAAACTGATAAAATTAGTTTAAAATCAATTCTGTGTTAGACAGTTAACGAGTGTTATGATTGTAAAATGGGGGTTATGTGGGCCCTCTGTCTGGTTTTTGTCAGAACACATGCTGCTGCATTCTGTACCAGCTGTAAATTACCAGTGGCCTTCTTAGACACGCCACACAGAAGAGCGTTACAATAGCCCAGTCAGCTGAAGATAAAAGCATGTGTCACCTTTTCTCTATCTAATCCTTTTCATGTTTCTGATGTGGATTTCAAAGCTGAGGTCAGAATCAATGATAGTACCAAGACATTTTACATGTTCCTCTGTGTTTAGTACAAATTACTTTAGATTGTTAGGTGGTGGACAGGTTTTCTCACTCTGCTTTTGCTCTAACAACAACACAACACATAAATCAGCATCAAAGATGACAAAGGTCCTAAATGTGCACCTGCTACCCTCTCTGCAATGTGTAGGGTATGTACCCTGTCACCTCTGAGTTTCTAGTGAAGAACAAACAACACATAGCAGCCTTATGATGAGACTAAGCAGTACTGCTGACTTTGAAGAATGGGCATCAGTACTTGAGTACTTGCTGTTGTCGTCATTACTTGTTTAGCGTATAGTAGTAGAATAAAGTTATCACTGACCAACCTCCCACATGTAAACATGATTTTTTATTTTTATTCATTTATTTATTTATTTTACTATGTAAAATCTGCTATGTTAACAACCTCCAACTACTGAAATCCACTCTGGTTTTACAGTTTATCTTGACTTTTTTCAAAAGAATATGTCTTAAAACGTTGCTTGACATGACCATTTGTACTTTTAAAAGAATTATTAGTCACTGAAACATTTCCTCCTCTACCTGCTGGCTCCAAAGAGATCATCTCTTGACACAATTTCAGACAGGCACTTTGTCATATGGTGTTGTCAAACAAATGTTCAGATAGCCCATTAGTCATAGTGAAACAGCCAGCTATTTACAGACTGTTTAGTTCCACCCCCTAGGGGGTGCTGTAGCACCCTCAGCACCAAACTTCTAATGCCCTTGAAATGTACAACTGATCATTTGCCTTTATTTAAACAGGAAGTCCCATTGACATTGACGAGAGAGACCTGGCCAAGGTAACAGCCAATCAAAATGCATTATAATGCAACAAATACAACATTTCATACAGAAAACCACAGTCAAACAACAACAGACTTTCTTAGGTTATCAGCATTTAATCCACAGCATGCACTGTATCTGGGATGAGATTCTCCAGAAAGCCCTGTTTAAGCAAATCTGATGGTGTTCTGATGTGTGTTCATGTTTTTTTATTTGTGTCTCAGATGAGTCACAAGGTCTACTGATCAAAATAAAAACAATGAAAGCGGCAGAAGATAAATATTCACTTCAACCACTCACCTCACTCTTAACAGATTGTGGCCATGTGCATTAAGGAATGCTCCACTAATCTTTGTAATGATGTGGCTGTTAACTGTGATGCATTAGGGAATCCACCTTCAGTGAAAAATGAATATAAATTAATCTCGACAATGTAAGTACTTTCTTCTACTACCAGGAAGTTTGAGTGCTGAATGTTATGTTGCCTCAGTATACCTGGGTTGGTATGATCTCTTATCAGTGTCAGACTGTGGAGCATTAACAAATGGCTATTTCCAAATTCACATAGGAACTGTTATTTTCTTGCCAGCGCTTCTTTCTACTTTAAAATGTTTATTTAACAAAATTAAGTTGACAAAACTAGTAATATTAAGTTTGAAAAACCCAACAGTACTTTTATTAAACAAACAGAACAACCTCCTAGACAGAGTTGACTCGAAAGTTTAGTGAACATAAGTTTGGTTTGCACTAGGGCTGTCAAACGATAAATTTTTTTAATCGCGATTAACCGCAGAATTTCCATAGTTAACCGCGATTAATCACATTTTGAATTGCATGTTTAAAATTCTGTTATTTTGCATTTCAAGGCAGTTCTAAGCCCATAATGTAAAGCATTTCTTACCAGAGTGTCTTAATTGGGAATCAAATGAACACAAAGAAAGAATTTCCTTTATGACCTTTTGTATTTTCTTTCAAAAAAGTGCCATGTAGACCAACTTAATACAATACCTGAGTCTTCTACGATGTTGACTGGTCTGCAGTCAGTTGCCACCCATTTAGAAATCGCTTTAGTTAACTTCTTCGACGTACTTTCATCCACGGGTCTGCGGCGACTCCCACACTCCAAAATGGTACTTTGGCGGAGCTGAGGCTCGCTTGGCTGGGGTGCGCCGGCTGCACCTGGGTGTTTAGCGTGGAGGTGGTAACTCAAACTCGACGTACACCAGACACAGGTTGCATTTTACTTTTGACTTGTCAACTGAACCGTCTGGAAGTTTTTTAAAGTTAAACAAGCCGTTCAGAAGTCCAGTAGCACTCTTTCTTTCCATCACTGCGGTAAGTTTACTGCAGGAAGCCGCTTCGAAGCATGACACTACAGCTAGAGGAGCCGACTACGGGTGAGTAGAAGGGACAAAAAGGCTTGCGAAATTAAAATGGGATTAAAAAAAATAATCGCGATTAACGCGTTAATGCTGACAGCCCTAAATTAATTACATCTGTCAATTTCAAGTCAGGTCAACTTAAATTGTAAGGTTATCGCCTTTAGAATTTAAGATCATAACTTCAGAATTTTTACAAAATGATGAGTTGTCTAAATGCATAACAGATTGTATTTCATGATGGATAAGAATTGACAAAGTCTTGAACAAAATTGGGAATATAAATCGAATTATAAGATTTAAAAAATCCTAATGGAAGTACATATGTTGACTTACTGTAGAGCAAATTAACAGAACATTGAAAGTTGTGACAATTTACGTAAAATAAACTAGTTAGTACACTTTAGAGTAACAAATTAAGTTGAATAGCCCAACTCAAAATATTATTGGTTTGTTGCCATGGCATTTTTTTCCCCTCAACTTTTTTTTTACAGTGCACACACAAACACACAAATACACAGTGAAGGTATCAAGAGACAGTTGTCACAGTCGCTGTAATGACAGAAGGAGGTGTTGCATGAGTGAGTGAAATACAGTAGTGTGTGTGTGTGTGTGTGTGTGCATTCGTGTGTGTGTGTGTGTGTGTGTGTGTGTGTGTGTGTGTGTGTGTGTGTGTGTGTGCATTCGTGTGTGTGTGTGTTTATAGTCAAAGACTGGGCGATAGAGTGAGTGAAGTGGGAGTATCACAAGGCCAACAGCTGCTGGTGTGACCAGCAACAGGTGCTCCAAGGTAAACCAGAGGTACATCAGAAAGACACACAGACCATCAGAGAGAGTTAAGTTTAGTCAGATATCTCTTTGCTGATATGACACCTTCACCTACACTATATCTGCCCTCTCCAGATATAGCTTAGGTTCCTCCAAAACAACTACTACAGCGGTAAAGTTCATTTTGGGTTGCAGTCTGTAAAGCCTTGCATTAGCATGAAAATTTAATCTCGGTGAGTATGCAGTATGCAGTATGCGGACAAATGGATAGTTCAGCTGGTGAACAGACGGACGGGACAGATGTTTCACAAGTTGATAAATAGGCAGTCAGAAGCAAAGACAGATACATAGAAAGACTGACTGACTAAAGGACTGCCACGATAGCATGGCTGGCAACAGGGGACAGGGACATTTATTTTTAGCAACATTACAAGTTTCCATGATAGTTTCCACCACGCAGGCCAGAGACCCTGGAAAGACATCTATCATAGCTATCAACCACTGTGCTTATCATCACACAAGTACTAAAGCTACTCTGTCTGCAGCAGCTTATAAAGCACTGTGTGGACCAAGACTCTCACTGTCCCGAATCACGCCTAGTTCGTTTCTTTTTCCTCGTAAATGGATTCAGCAGAGTGCTCTGGGGTATGCATGAGTATACAGAGGGCTTATCTTATTCTCCATTCTGAGTAAAGAGTCAACAAGCTTTTGGGACAATTTATGTATAATTTATGTATTGTACAGTTAAATTACAGAGAATAAAGACACCAAAATCTTCCATATTCCCCAACAGCTTCATCAATTTCTTCTGTGCTCCTGATTCCATTACATAAAGTTAGAAGTGCAATACTTCTGACTTCAGGGTGATATTTTCCAACTTTTAACAAATCTCTTAAACGCCACACTCCCACTTTGTAAGGCAGGTTTTCTGTATAAAAAAATCTCTTTAATCTCCAAGCCCAAGGTGAGATAACCCGATGACATCATCAGTGTTATTTAATTCAGCTTGACAAAGCTCCCTTCAGAGCCACTGAAGACATTAAACAACTGTTTTCACAGTCAAAGCTGTGCTTTTCATGACGAGTAAACTGATATGTATGTGTTCAACATCCAGTTTCCTTTCACTTCCTTTTAAAGTAATTTTTAACTTTGGAAAAATATTAACACATTATCTGACAGTATGCAGTTATTTATGTTGAAGTGTTTTGATGTATTGGAAGCAAAAACAAAATGTTTTTAAGGAAAATATTCCAGATGTCTGTGCATCATTTGACATAACTGGTATCTTTTGCCAAGTTTATCCCTACTGACGAATGAAACCTGTAATGCTTTACAATAAGGTGTACAAAAATGATTTGTTACTAAGGAATTAATGAGGAACAAATGGGGAACTATTTACTAGTATTTATTAGTTAATGGTCAGTTCTTCCAAACAAATGTCATATAGTCACAGTCTTCCTAGAAATCATCTTGTACATTATTTATCCTCCTAAAATGAAATTTGAAGAAAATTTATGACAATACAAATAATTTAAAACTTAACATCGTCTCCAGTCTGTGGTGTTCACACACATTGGGCTCCCAACTAAAACTACTGTCTTCCCATTTGCTACAATGACATTGTGATTACTGGAAGGATCCATCATGAGTTAAAGGGATAGTGCACCCAAAAATGAAAATTCAGCCATTATCTACTCACCCATATGCCGAGGGAAGCTCAGGTGAAGTTTTAGAGTCCTCACATCCCTTGCGGAGATCCAAGAGGAGAGTGGGTAGCAGCACAACTCCACCTAATGCAGGCTGGGTGCCCCAGATTAAAACGTCCAAAAACACATAATTGAAACCACAAAATATCTCCATACTGCTCATCTGTAGTGATCCAAGTGTCCTGAAGCCCCGACAAAAAAAATGGTTTGGAAAAACGTCATTTGAACTCTGTTTTTAGCCTCATTGTAGCCCGTAGCTCTAACTGCCTCTGTGTGCACCGCGCTCACGTGAACACACATGAATGCGGTGCCCATGTCTCACGGTCTCGCACAAGCACACACAATTTTTTATGTCAGGGCTTCAGGACACTTAGATCACTACGGACGAGCAGTATGGAGATATTTTGTGGTTTCAATTATGTGTTTTTGGACGTTTTAATCTGGGGCACCCAGCCTGCATTAGGTGGAGTTGTGTTGCTACCTCCTCTCCCCTTGGATCTCCGCAAGTGATGTGAGGACTCTAAAACTTCACCTGAGCCTCCCTCAGCATATGGGTGAGTAGATAATGGCTGAATTTTCATTTTTGGGTGCACTATCCCTTTAAGGCAAACAGATAGTAATTTGTCAATAAGGGTGTAGCACCTTTTACGACAGACAAAAAGGACAAGGTAATAATTTAGTGATGATTCAGTATTCGTTAACTAATCAGTATGATGCTTCACTTTACTTAAGGGGACACAAAAAGGGCAGCTAAAAGTCAATTGATAAGTAATAGGTCAGTACTCATTAACCATTCTGTATTATGCACAAAAAGGATAACTAACGGTCAGGTAATGAGTAAGTAATGTTTCAGTACTCAGTTACCACCTTGGTGTGGAACAAACAGGGTAATGTTTAATGAATTGCTTATGATTGATTTGTTACCGTGCACTTTTGTAAGCTTTTGTAAAACTTCCGAGGTATGTCAAACTTAAACATCGGTGTAAACATCAAGGGAAAGGTAGAGAGGAAAAACACTAGCTTTGATCCAGACCACATGGGCTGGCAAGATCATCTCTGCATCCATCTCTGCAACTAGGGAGCAACCAGACTGGACCTGGAGGGACTGGACACTGGCTGCAGTTCTGGTCACATGGATCTTCTTGGGATTCAAAGTGTGCTTTTCTTCGTACTGTGGCCGAGAGGAGGTGCCGGGTGCACCAGACTGGGGCTGAGGGGCTCAGGAATAGCTTCTACTCTTCCACGTGGTCTTCATACACTCCCAAAGGTCCAGATCATCTAAATCCAGCAAAAATATTTAGCCCAAACACATTATATCCATAAATATCCACAAACTGCTGTTGCATCATTTCAAACATTGATATTTCTCCATGTAAACAGCAGTGCCCTGATATCAAAATGGAGGCGAGCTTCTGACCTTTTCATTGACACCTAACTTGAGCCAGTAGGAGCTTCCAATGCTGTTGCTATGGCCTCAATAGCCAATGAGGGCTTGTGCTGAAACAATGTAGATTTCTCACATTTTATAGCCAGTCAACAGCCAGCAATTTGCCCAATGGCTTATGGGTCTTGTAGGCAATGACACTCCTCGCCTCCAAAGGAGTTTTAACCACTATTATCATCACAGACTGTTTTTAATGTACAGAAATTATAAACAAATGGCTCCTATGTTGTCTCAAGGGGAATAATCACTCAAAAACCTTAAAGGTTTATTTTCTGAGATATTATTAACTACTTTGAATTTGGTCTAGGGGAGGCTTCATGCTATGGCCCCATTGTGTTTTCCAGCTAGTTATCCGCAGCAGCATCTTTTTTTTGAAAATATGCAGGCAAGGATAAAAAAAAATCTTTTGTTTCAGTGTTGAAACTTATGTAACTCAATGACAGACACACTTCAAGTGATCCTGACTGCTGGGGAAAAAACTTATGTGTTACCCTTCAAATGAGACCAGGCATACCTGTACTAAAACTGGAACAAGAGCAGCTCCCAGTTTACTTTGGGTATGCCTTGGATAGGTGTTTTAGGTGAATTAAGGTACATTTTACAAGAAGCTAAAGAGATTTAAAAGTTTCCCCTCACCTGTGCCATTTCGGTTGGGGTCATGTGACTATGTACGCAACTTCTAAAAGCATGGGGAAAATGCAGGATAAGAGGATCCACAAGGACCCAAAGTTCGTCCCATTACAGTGGTGGAAAGTTGTGTGGACATTATCACTGCAAAGCACCTGCATTTGTGAGAGGTTACACATATCATATCTTTTTCTACGTACCCTGACAAATGTGACCACACTCCGGCCAAGTAATTTGGATAGAGATGATGTTACAAAATAGCCGCATGAGCTGTGATGCTGTGTTTGAAAGAAATGCCTTTTCAAATGATGTAACTCAGACATGAAGTTCTGGCAAGTCTCTACTTTTACAGCACAGCTCCACAGTTTAGACCCGCTCTGAAGTGCAAAGAATGTCTTTTGTTGTGTTTGTTGTGTGTGTGTGTGTGTGTGTGTGTGTGTGTGTGTGTGTGTGTATATATATATATATATACACATATATACATATATGTATATGTATATGTATATGTATATACACACTGAATATTTCTCTGTGCATGCATGCGCACCATGTCTGCATGGAGGCGTTAATGAGGTGCTGAAAATGCTCAGGCTCACACAGCTCTGGTGATCTGAAGCCAAAGAACACCACAAAACACACACTGTACACATTAAAAAACACAATAGACCATCAGAAAAATGTACAGTGAAACATAAGGAAAGGCAATTTTAGTCATTACTGGTTTTGATTATACTTAATATGAGTTGAAAATAAACAGTGAGGGGCTGTAAACCAGATTTCCATAACCTCTAGGGGGTTTCAACCTCTGAATAGAAGGATAAAGGAATCCATAACTATAACATGGATCATGTTACTATAAACTTAAATAAGACCAGGACTTAAAGGCTGTTACAGACAGATCATCCTAACAGACCACCATGCTGTTGATACCACCAAGACTCACTACACCTCCACTTTCCTACTCTAAGATCTTGGAAATTTGCCCTTCGTTCTTGTCAACTCTAATATTTTGAACATTTTTACAAGCCTCTTTGTTTTGATTGTAGCAGTTAGGAGCACGTCTACACTGTTCAAGTGTTCTTATAAAAACAAAGTTCCTCCACGGGGGTCTGTATTTAGCTTCAGTATAATGTTGCAAGTAGGTGAGAATTTTGCCAGGCAGCTGACTGTTTTTAAAAAAGTTAAGACAGTAATAAAGACATGAGCTGGACCTTTTTGGTTCTGTCCCTTTGAGCAATGCTACCACCTAGTGGAGGAATTGTGAACTGTCACTGAGTGGTAGAGTAACAGACAGCACTGTGAACTTCCAGCGTTAATAACACACCAGCCTTTCTCAAGGACTCTTCAGCAGAAACAGGAGTTAAATTGACTTGTTGGATAGATGATCTTTTCAATTAGCACCCAAAGGTCCTGCAGCCTCAACAGAAAAAAGTGAAATGTTTAGTTCATTCCCTTGAAAGCGATGTTAATTCATCTATTCATCATCATCACTATGTACAATGTCAGTCAGATGTTTTGTTTTTGAAGTGTCCATATGGTCACCCCATCAAGGTCATAAGATAGAAAGAAATAGTGGAATACAACATGATATTGTTGGAGCACTACTAATGTCATTAGGTAACATGTTCCAGCAGGTTGGAGCATAAAGCTAAAGGCACTTTCACCCATATTCATGGAGACCCGGGGAATGTCCAGGCGACCTTTTCCACATGACCTTAGGGTCAAGCTGGCTCATAGCTATAAGCATATCAGAGAGATATTGGGGTGCCTGACCACGTAATGCCTTAAAAACAAGCAATACAATTTTATAATCAATTCCAAAATTTACTGGAGGCCGGTATGGTGACTTCAGCACAGGTGTTATGTGGTCATTTTACTTTGTTCTGGCAGATGCATTTTGGAGGAGCTGCAGTTGGGTAATGGTTTTTTTTTATGTATTCCTGTGAGCAGCGGATAATATTAGTCCATCTGACTA
Organism: Epinephelus moara; assembly: GCF_006386435.1. Classification (NCBI taxonomy): domain Eukaryota; kingdom Metazoa; phylum Chordata; class Actinopteri; order Perciformes; family Serranidae; genus Epinephelus; species Epinephelus moara. Next base: position 14,410,161 of record NC_065521.1, on the reverse strand, counting down.
GAAATAGAGCAATGAACGATTTGCAGTTCCCCTCAGCTCTACAGAGCATTACTGTTGTGGTTTTACGACAAACAAACGTACTGTTCTGTACTGTTCATATTTCCCTCAGGAGTCGGTGGACACCAAATCAGAGCTAAGAGAAGAGTGAATGTTAAAATGACATTCACCAGATGGACAGAAACAGGACTTCAAATGAATACTTATGTTGCTCTATGTCTTCTGAATATGTCAATGTACCACCCCTTTGGTAACCTTGGAATTTTAAGGGTTGGGTATGTTGATGTTGTCCCATATCATTCATTCATTTCTGTAACCGCTTATCCTCTTGAGCGTCGCAATCCCAGCTGACATTGAGGCGGGATACACCCTGGACAGGTCACCAGACTATCACAGGGCTGACACATAGAGACAGACAACCATTCACACTCACATTCATACCTACGGACAATTTAGAGTCACCAGTTAACCTGCACATCTTTGGACTGTGGGAGGAAGCTGGAGTACCCACAGAAAACCCACGCTGACACAGGGAGGACATGCAAACTCCGCACAGAAGGGCTCCCTCCTGGGTTTGACAGGCAACAGTGCTAACCACTACACCACCGTGCCGCCCTTTGTCCCATATGAAGTCTTTGTTTAATCATGTAATGAGACGATACAATTTACAGTAGCTACTTTCGGCGCAAAATCTCTATAGACTGACAAGCTGGGCACATCTGCAAGCAAATACGACATAAAAGCATCAGTAAGACACACTGTTGGTAAAATATACACTTACCAGCCACTTTATTAGGTACACCTGTTCAACTGCTCCTTAACCCAAATAGCTAATCAGCCAATCACATGGCACCAACTCAATGCATTTAGGCATGTAGACATGGTCAAGACAACCTGCTGAAGTTCAAACTGAGCATCAGAATGGGGAAGAAAGGTGATTTAAGTGACTTTGAACATGGCATGGTTGTTGGTGCCAGACAGGCTGGTCTGAGTATTTCAGAAACTGCTGATCTACTGGGATTTTCACACACAGCCATCTCTAGGGTTTACAGAGGATGGTCCGAGAAAGAAACTATCCAGTGAGCGGCAGTTCTCTGGGTGAAAATGCCTTGTTGGTGCCAAAGGTCAGAGGAGAATGGCCGGACTGATTCAAGATGATAGAAAGGCAACACTAACCGCTTGTTACAACAAAGGTATGCAGAAGACCATCTCTGAAAGAACAACACGTGGAACCTTGAAGCAGATGGGCTACAGTAGCAGAAGACCACACCAGGTGCCACTCCTGTCAGCTAACAACAGGAAACTGAGGCTACAATTCACACAGGCTCACCAAAACTGGACAATAGAAGATTGGAAAAACGTTGCCTGGTCTGACGAGTCTTGATTTCTGCTGCTACATTCAGATGGTAGGATCAGAATTTACATGAAAGCATGGATCCATCCATGGATGGGAGAAACCTTGCTTACCTATATAAAGAGAGGGTAAATGTCTTCTGTCTACAACAGTGAGGCATATTGTGGCTATACCACCACAGTGCAACAGCTGACACAATACATTATACATTATTGGTACAGTTATGGCTTCCAACCAGCTGTTAGAGCAGCTAATGGTTTCCAGTGTAAAAGTGAAAGAAAACATTCTCACACTGCCACACACATGAATGAAATCCACAAGTGGGGATTGTGTTTAGACACAGACCACAAAAGTATTAACATCACAGTGACATAACCATTAAATGTCACAGCATGCGCAGAGTGGTGTCATATTGCAAGCAACACTGAGCTTCAGAGATCACTATGCTGTACAATGTTGCACATGCAGGTTCGTGGATGACAACAAATTAGACATGCTATAGAAAATATTTTGAGATTCTACTTTTATATGATAATATGATTTGATTAGCTACTAATTGGCTATTTGGTTAAAATTTGACTGCAATAAAACAAAAGCATACTGAAAATGAGACAAGTGTAACACTAGTTTGGAAGACCGACGTGTGTGGATTATAAGGATGGGGCAATGAGTTATCTGTTGTGTTGTTCAGTGCATTCTTTACATGAATGAAAAAGTGAAGGTGTCGTCTCTGCCTGCTGCTGTCATCAGTCCACCAGAGATGGAAAGAGACAGGAGGGGGATATCGTTATCTGCCAATGCCATGAAATTCAAGACGGTGCCCTATGATGCATGCGCACTAGCCCTCTCTCTCTTTCTCTCTCACACACACACGCACACACACACACACACACACACACACTCACTCATATACACACTGTGAGCTTAACGTACAAAAATATGCTCAAAAATGCACGGGCAAACGGAAAGCAGAACGTACACATAGCCTCAATATAGACAGACATTTACACTCCAACACACACAGCATACCAAGCACACACACAGTTATTCTTGGGGAGCCCGCGTGCACACACTCACCCTCACAAGCTCTGAAGACAAAGGTAAGGGCGTATTAAATAATAATAACACAGAAACTTATCTCCACTGTGTGTATCATAGGCTTAACTCAGTTGTCGGTAGCCCAGGAAACACTCTGTGTGCTTAGAAGTTAATGTGTGTATGTTGACTGAGCATGTGTCTTCATTATCAGCTGTGCCTGTCACAGATTTTGTTTTAAACTGCAGTCAGAGAGCAATAACCATGGCTTTGCAGTGTTAGCAGAGTTAGTTGGAGATGTATTAGATTTAGCAGTGGGCCAGATATTGCTGATTTTACTCATGTTTGCTCTCAGTAATACCTGCAATTATTTCCCTGGTGGGGACACGGGTGTACCAGGGTGACCCCAGCTAAATAATCAACCATGCTTATATTCTACATGGTCTAATTCTGTCCTTCTCATTGTATAATACAGCTATCAAAGTGTTAATATGAGCCGTATGTTGTGCTTGGTGGTCTTTGATGTGAAAAAGTTTGAGCCCCTTATTATATGAGTTGATATTATTAAATGTTTTATGAGTCCTGACATGGCAGAGTAAAGCAGTGTATCCATATTTTACCACTTAAAATTAAAAACATAATACTTCATATAAGATATGTATTCACATTATGTCCTGCAGATGCTCACTTTCTCCACTAGAGGGCGGGGCTACACGTTGCCACTACTTTACTTCAGTTGTTTATCCAATCAGAAAGCGCCCAGTGTTGTACCCTTGGTAACCGGGGCAGTGATATTATGGTATGTAGACATGGCAGCCTGCAGTGGAGGCGTGCATGTCAACAGAAGACGATTGATTGATATTTTATTGTTGTGATGCGCGTCTGATGGACCTGCAGCGACAGTTGGACACTTCCGGGACTCCGTCGTCGATACTGTGTGTATTAATATTTGTATTTCTATTTTTAAGACGTGTCCTAATGTTGTTCTAGTTTCTCTGATTTCACTTGAGCGGACACATCATCAACACACCCATCACGTTAACATGCACAGGCTGCAGTGGATGCTGAATGGGCTGCTGACAGTCAGCATGTAAGAGGAAAGCAGCTGTCAGATGACGTAATGGCATGCATCAGGTTTATGAGAGCGTCAGAGCTTAAGAGGAAAATATGAAATATAAGTATTTACAATGAGGTAACGTTGTCTGTTTGCATGTGATATTCATCTATTTATTAAATACACTGTTACTGTTTTACTACATAATGTTGGAACTGACTTTCCCACAGTTAATACTACACATTGTAGCGTTACATGGGTATCACTGGCCACTTTATTAGGTACACCTGGCTTCTCAGAGACTTTGGTCCATATTGACATGATAGAATCACACAGTTGCTGCCGATTCACAAAGTGCTCTATTGGATTGAGATCTGGTGACTGTGGAGGTCATTGGAGTACAGTGAACTCACTGTCATGTTCAAGAAACCAGTTTGAGATGATTTGAGCTTTGTGACATGGTGCGTTATCCTGCTGGAAGTAGCCATCAGAAGATGGGTA
>NC_065521.1:14344402-14406178 GCF_006386435.1 Epinephelus moara | reverse complement strand
GTTGATACAAGGCAGGATGGATCCCTGCTTTCATGTTGTTTATACCAAATTCTGACCCTACCATCTGAATGTTGCAGTTGTTGGTTCAGAGATGGTCTTCTGCAGACCTTGGTTGTAATAAGTGGTTATTTGAGTTCCTGTTGCCTTTCTATCATCTTGAATCAGTCCGGCCATTCTCCTCTGACCTCTGGCACCAACAAGGCATTTTCACCCAGAGAACTGCTGCTCACTGGATAGTTTCTTTTTGGGACCATCCTCTGTAAACCCTAGAGATGGTTGTGTGTGAAAATCCCAGTAGATCAGCAGTTTCTGAAATACTCAGACCAGCCTGTCTGGCACCAACAACCATGTCACATTCAAAGTTACTTAAATCACCTTTCTTCCCCATTCTGATGCTCAGTTTTAACTTCAGCAGGTTGTCTTGACCATGTCTGCATGCCTAAATGCATTGAGTTGCTGCCACGTGATTGGCTGATTAGCTCTATGTGTTAACAGACAGTTGAACAGGTGTACCTAATAAAGTGGCCGATGGGTGTATATTATCTGTTCTGCACCACAAAAATTGAGTTTACTCAAGAAACAAAACCCTTTACGTACATTATGGCACAAATTTATTTACTGAAAGTGAGTAAATGCCAACAAACACAGTGTTTCTATTAGCCACCTTTGCTTCTAATTACCTGTTGATGCTTGTAAAAGTGTAAGGATGCATGTTATCATTTGCATTTGAACACTTCTAAAATGGTGTGGCAGAAATGAGCTTCTTGTAATTTGTGTAAGCACAGCATACTTCTCCTTAAAGAATTAAACAAGGGAGGGTGGCTCTTTGTACTTAAGGGCCTGTTCTTTATTTATCAAAGGAATGGGTTACTATTTTTGGCAATAACTGTACATGCCATGCATACAGGAGTGCAGAATTTGTTGTTGTTGTTGTTTTTACAGGATATGGTCAGAGTAAATGGTTTATTTTTGATGAAATTTTAAACAAGACATGTAGGATAACATGATGTTGATGAAATGTTGCTATTTTATGCTTCTGTTTTTACAGTTTCTGGCGATGATAAATGCTGTAAGTTTGGGGATTTTTAAAGGAAAAATGCCTTTCAAACCTGCTGGTGGGTTTAGGGGTTCTGGGGGTATTTAAAATAAATACAAAATATAACCATTTATAGTTGTATGTTCCCCACTTGAGACAAATTTAAAAAAAAAACACAAGTCCCTCCCAAGTGCTTAAGAAATCTTTTGACATGCCTCCCCTGCTTTGTACCACTGTTCCCCCCTCATAAAAGAGGAACAGTCTCTTAGTGAAAACTGAGTCAAGGAAATTGTGAAACACTGTAATTCAATGAAGCAGTAATGTAGACAACAGGATAATTAGATCTACCCATGGGAAGCTCACAATGCATACTGTATATTGAGAACCAGTGACACCACAAATTTTTTTAAAATGGAAATGGACGAGAATTGATCTCCTACTGCATGTTGGAGCTAATAAACGGAAAGGCTGTATCATAGATGATTACATAACTTTCTCAGCTTTCATTTGCGCTCCATTTAACCTCTCAAATATGGAGCCCTGAAACTGACAAATGAAATGAAAACATACAGTTGAAAATATAACTGAATAAATCAATTAATAATACAGTCAGGTAAATCATTTACATGGATGTAAAAGTTTATGCTTTTTCTTCAACCTCCAGTTGATAGAAATAAATCAAAACTTAGCCTATTTGACCTTACTCTTGTATTTATCTTTTAATAGCTTATTTTATGTTTTAGCTCCTTAGTTTTCTTCAGTTCTTGGCACATATTTAACTAGTTTCTACCATTTTTTCCCTCGTTAAAGTTTTTTTGGGGGGTGGCGTGTTTCCTCCTAACCCACCAAATGTCCCATTTTATTCTGTATCCCCAGATTAAACCAACACTGCCCCACTCGTCACAGCCATCATGCCCGGTGAGGATAAACCACCACAACAGACCCGCCAGAGGAAAAAGAACAAAAAATCCCGCTCCAAGGGGAAGAGCCCGGGTGGGAGTCCAAGTGCCCATCTGGGGAGCTCTATAGACGGCCAAGATGACCTCATCTTACCCCCAGTGCTCCAGCCTCCTCCTAAAAAGCCGGCAGAGGAGAAGCCAAAAGTGCCTGTGGCCAAAATGGAGGAGGAGTCAGCCATTGCTATCTGTCTTCAGGTGCTTTTTCCCTACCTGCTGGCTGGGATGGGCATGGTGCTGGCCGGCATGGTGCTGGACGATGTACAGGTGAGTGCACGACCGTGAGGCTGGTTTTGGAACAGTGAACTGACAGTATGCACATTACACCCGAATGGTGGCAGCTTGATGTGATGGTATTTGTCTTTAATAACTTGTGTCAAAGTTGTTAGAGTATTCATTTTGAACCAGTAATGAAGCATAGTTCAGTGTTCTTGTATTGTGTTTAACTTCCATTGATAAATTGCTAGTTTATTGACATTATGTGTCCATTTTTTGGTCAGTTCAATTTTGTTGCCTCTTTATTTCTGGCCTCTATCAAAGACAGCACAAGTCAAAGGTCTCTGTTCTGATCCGTTCACATAGCCTATCATACATTTCTCCAAGTCTAAAACAACTGAGGTAGTCATATGTCCTGATGCCACCACATCCACCACAGATATTGGATTAAAAATACAGTTTTTGGTGCAAAGTTAGCTACAGCATGCTTTTAAACTAGCTTATTTTGTGTTTTAGCAGTAGCTTGATGTCTTATCATGAAAAAATCTCCAAAGCCATCATCTCATCAGTATGATGACGTTATGTGAAGCAGATTCTTAAAAATAGCTTTTGTAGTAATAAGCTTGTTAGACATTGTCTAGGTGGTGGAAAATTAGAGGGATCATATTTATATCCATATATATGGATTTATATGTTTTGTTTTGTTTTTTGTTTTTTGTTTTTTTTGCATGTCTACTGATTTTGTTTAAACCCGTTACTTCTGCACAGATACAAATGAAGACTAGGCTGCACTGATATTATTAGTGTTATACTTTTTGTAGAATTAGATTCCAGTTGTGGCTGCAGAGTTGTTTCCAACTTGAGTGATCCAAACATTTCCAATAACTCCAGAGCTCTGTCCAAAAACCAAAAAGCATATAAAGAAAAAGAAAAGATAGATGATTTCCAAAATTCATAACATTTTATATCAAATGAAATATTCTGCTTTAATCCATATTTATCAGTGTTAAGCCTTTCAAAAATAACATTTTTACCTCAGTCAAAAATTGTTGGCTCTCCTGCATGCTGCACTCAAGTGGAGCCAAGCACCTGTATTAACAGGGCAGTCTAGCAGCAGTCTAACAGGAAACTAAATTACATTTATATAACCACAAAAACAAAAAATCTGCTCTAGTACTGTTGTAGCAAATTGCCAAAGTCATAACAAAAAAAGATTACATTATGTATCTTTTTTTATTTTAACCTCTAGAGATTAGAAATCTCTTTTTCAGAGTGTCCTGGCCAAGACTGGCAGTAACATAAGTTACAGACAGGCAACATACAACAAAAATACAAAATAAAGTTATACAGCTCTAAAGCAAGCAAAAAGTACGTTAATATATAAATGAACCATAAAAATGGGGCGACTACATATGATTATAAAGACTGGCTAATATACACCCTGACATTGACATTGACATTGACATTGACATTTGTTTGGCACTCAGTGCTCTTATCAAGATGTCATCTATTTAAACCAGGGGTCAGCAACCTTTGCTATTAAGAGAGCCATTATTGGCCAAAAAAAGAAAAGAAAAAATCTGTCTGGAGCCACAAAACATATTTTAATAAAGGTAACAGCCTATTAAATCTAAATTAGCCCATCAACATTAAGAAATGGTCCAAATGAGCATCCATTAATGTGATTTACCACAAGGGAGCTACTCTGTTGGGGCTGTTTAAGTCTTTGGGCTCTAGTTTCCCGGTGCAGCGCAGGGTGGCGAACCCCGTGCAGAGCTAGTTTCGAGCAGCGCAACCCGAGGTGCGCCCAGTTTGGTAGTTTGGCAGACCGAGGTGCGCTGAGATGGGTGTGGCGGCGCAGCAGGGGGAGGTGTCGACAGATCCAGCTTGGCGCAGTGACAGTTTCGTGCCAAAAGGCTTCGCCGAAGGTGCGCTAAAAGCTCGCCAGCTGAAACCAGGTCTACTGTCAGCGCAGGGGGAGCGCAGCCGGTGTAAGCCGAAGTTTGGCTGACCGGCGGACAGTGCGCACACGTCACCAAAACCTCACAGGCAGGTTTCCAGAATATCAGGCACATTAACGATGCAATAAATACCCAAAAAAACACTATTCAATGCAACTATCTGCAATCAGCACATAAATGTATCTCTATATCGACTGTCCCGTCACATCTGATGTCAGATCAAAGGGGATTGGCACCGTTTGGCACGTTTGGCACGCGTAATGGAAACCCAACCTGATTTGATTAACACAGCTGCAAACTAATGAGTTCACATCCCTCTCAGCCAACCACAAACAGCCACAGCATCAGATAGGGAGTATATATTCAGCATCTGTCATCTTAGAAAAGTCAAAAGAAAAGAAACAGAGTGAGACTGTGAGAGAGAAAGAGAGAGCGCGCGCGCATGGGATAAACGCAACATTGATTTACAATTGTGGTGACCTCTTCCCAGGCTACCTTTGCATCATCAGCCCGTGGAGGTCTGCTCGCAGTTCCGTATATTCGGACACTGTGAGCTTGTACCTTCCGGACCAAAACATCAGTTTCCTCCTGGGAGAAGTTTGGCCGTCTTACGCTGCTGCTCTCTTCTGTCATGGCGAATTGAGTAAACTCTCATTACGCCTTCGCGCGGCGCATTTATGGGCGAGGAGAGGGGCTCATTTGATTGGTGTGATGTGTGTAAAACCCACTCCACGCCTTCTCTCCTCCCTCTTTCCGACTTGCGCAGGTAGGAGGGACGGAAGTGGGATAGAGGAGTAGCTGCGCCAGGCGCACAGTGTGCCAAACTTGCAAAGTCCACCTGGCCACACCCAGTTGCCGAAGCGCAGGTGCGCTGCGCCTCTGCCTCGCCCGGTCTGCGAAACTAGAGGCCTTTAACTTTGCAGCGTTGGTAGTGAAAGCAAATGAATCTGTCCACACACTATTAAATTTGGAATCAATAGCTAGCCTTGCTATAGAGACTCCGGGCTAGCTACAAAGTTCAGCAGAATTTAGAGGAAAAGGCACCAGGTCGTAGACATATGACGCACATTAAGTTGATGTAACGTTAAAAACATTTTTTAATTCAATGTATAGGCTACACAGCTGTAGAATGCAGTAATTGCTTTAGGCGTACAACAATGACAAATGAAAATCTGAATTTAATAAAATAACTGTTATTCATTCCCAGATAATTTTATGTCAAAGCCACTGGGAGTCAATGGGGAAGGTCTAAAGAGCCCCATGCGACTCCAGAGCCGCAGATTGCCTACTGCTGATTTATACCAACACCGACTATCGAAAGATGTCAAAGAGATCTTTTTTTCCTTTTTTTGTAATGGGTTATGACATCATAAAATATGAGGACAGACATTCGAAGCATCATTCAGTGACCTCAGTAGAAGCAACGACAGCATAACCAGCTGATCCCAATGCATCGCGGGAGAATTGATCTAATTAGTGACAGCCAATAGCAGTCAGTGTTTGTAAGACCACTGTAGCAGAACGTCTTCCAGTTACATAAGTCCTTCATGCTATATGTTAGTTTGTAAAATATTGTAAAATATTTGCTAAAATGCAGACCCAAGTTGGTCACAGGCAGCAGATGTCGAGACACATTTCCACTTCAAGTGTCAGAAAGACAACATATTGCTGATGAGTGCCTCAATGCTGCTGGGAAACACACAATAAGATGGATGGACTATAAAGATAAACAAGGCAATGTGGATAAAGTGTTATTTGAGAAATTGTCTCTCACAAGAATGCCTGGCGTTCAGTCACAATAGGAGGTAGAAACATTTGTAGTGGGTAATATCCATATTTTTGAAAAATGTTTTTTCAAGTGGGACATTTAGAAAAATATCTTTGCTGCTGTTAAAGCTCAGACAGCCCTCTCCATTGGTGTGTAGTCCCCTTGTGTCTTTATCCTCTGCCAGGCGTCCTGAGCATCTGGGCTGCAGCCAGCTGGGCCGAGGGAAATCAGACACACTGCTGTCTGCTTTACCTCTTTTCTCCCTCTCTGTCCTCCAATGATAGACACACATGGCTTATCCCCTTCGCTCTGTCTACTGCTCATCAGTATTTCTTACACTCTCTCATCTACAGTATCTGTTACCCTCCTGCGTCTGATGGAGGACAGTTAGTCATGAGTTCTGTCTGGCTGCTGTATCTCAAAGCTCAGGGGACGTAGCAAGACATTGAGAGGAGCCTATCTGAATAGAAAGGACATAAAGACAAGAGCTCTTCACTGTCAGCAATTAGGACTGTTACTGTAGCCTGTGGTGGTTGTGGATCATGTCTAAATAGCTACTTCCTGTTGTCATAGCTTCAACTTAAATCCCACATGTTGCATCCTACATCCTATATCCGCCAGTGTTTTTTTTTTTTTGCCAGTTTTTGACCCTCGTGGTTTGCCATTGCTTTCCAAGTTATGGCTCACTCAGCTTTACCGAGCTTGGACATGCATTACACAATTATGTGCATAGATTTCTGACGCCTCCTTAACATGACTTGAAATGGACACTGGGGCTCCTTCCTGAACTACTAAACTCTTAATCATCGTCACAGTGGAATATCCCACCCATGGGCTTGTAGTGGATTTAAACCTAAATGTGACCATAGTTGGTCAGCCTCCCAGAAGCCTGGGCGTTATGCTGAGAATGTTGTGACAAATAATTATTATGCCAAACTGTTACAACACAGACCAGGAGTGTAGGAGGGCCAGAGACTATGTTCATTACGTTTAATTTAATGCGTACAAGTGGTAAAGGAGAAGGCTGTGTAGGTGAGAGAAGGAGGAATAAAATACCATTCGGCACATCCATGGTGGTGACATGCAGCTCCTCTTGTGTAAAATCAGATGATATGGCCATTTGTTTTGAATGAACAGCTAATGTGTGAAGATTAACTGCTAATATCAGTCTCACTGGAACACTGGCGCTCTGCCCGCTGTTTAAATGCTTGGTATGGAGGTTCCATTTAGCACTTTCCAATTAGTATTACCAGCTAGCTTATAATCATAAACAAACAAACTTGCAATTTATGATCTCTTGGATTGTTAGCAGATAAAATACACCATTTCATAAAAATTTGAATAGCATGAAATTGTAAAAGCTGTACCAAAGACAGCTGTACCAAGCCCAGCTAACACGAGGTACGCCGGCAGACACCTGTCTAAGCAGTCCCTGGTCAGTCCTTTGTTGGCATGCTGCTCAGAATCCAAATTGAATCCTTCAATGGAGATGAATTTAAATGAAATAAATGTCATAGAGAAGAGGCTTTTGGAGTTTATGTGTCAAATTATTGCCTTCATTTCGCCTTGTTTACTTCCATCATTAACCTGGATTTGTCTGTTTGATCCATCAAAGGCTTGAACATAGATATTCACATCACAGCTGTAGCTGCAGTTTTTGGGGCGCTTCACTGATTTTGCAGTTTGTTTGGTGTCTTTTTACAGTTTGAAATGAAGTTTGCTCATCGTGAGCAGTACTAGGTAGTCTTTGAGTAGCATTGTGGGAAATGCAGAGTCCAACGTTTTGACACATATTAGGGACCAAAGACCATGTCTTGGCCTGCGCTACTTTGATTTTGACTGTTCTTTTTTTGACCTGTCTCCTGTGACTCTACGAAAATACTAGTGGTCGAGTACCCTGGTTATTCTGAGAGAAAAAATGTGTGATACATCTATATAAGCTAATGAGGCTAATACGATACACTGAGAGGTAGAGAAATGGATAGTTTTTTACCTGAGTTAAATATTTTTTAGAATAAACTCCATCTTTATGCATTGATTTGATAAGCACATACATGCTTTGGAGTGAATTTCTTTTCAAATGGAGACTATTCCGTTTTTATAGTTTAAAGTAGGGGTTGGAATCACCAGGATCCACGATACAAGATACTCATGATACGTTCCGCTATTTTAAATTTGTTGCGATATGCTGATATATGATAAACTGCAATATATTGCAATTTATTACCCTTTTTCAACTGTAAATGATGTCCCTAAAGGAAAACTTTGTCAACATCTGTCTTATCTAATAATACAAAGTTTTCAGTCTTTGTTCATCTCACTTAAGCCATGTTTTTGCAGCAGCAAAATGTATCCAGTGGACTGAAAAAGCAAATAATTATATTATTCTAGTAGTCTACCCAAAGTTTAATTTGTATTTGTAAAACTGATAATTTATGTAATTTATGTATGCTGACTTTAGACCAGGTTTTTGTTGATCAATGGGGCAGTTGCTCTCTGCTGCCTCTAAATGCAATACGGCAACAACAGATCTGACCACAACTCATCTTAAGACCTACACGCCTATGGGGGCACAGATGGACGCAAGTGTTACTTACACAATGTGGGCGCTGGCCATGAAAATGAAAACCTGGTCAGTCTAAAACTTCCAATGACAGTTGTGGTCCTCTGTGATTTGCGCCGGGTGTATGGTAGGGCCAATATGAGTGAAGAAAACATGTAAAAAAAAAAAAAAAAAAAAATAGGAAGCACCTTTTCTAGTAAAATGGAAATCAAATTAATGACTTCATGACAGTAAAAAACAAGAACCATCACCTCCATTCAAAAGATAAAGGGACTGCATTGTGGAAGCACTTTTGCATAAAAGAGAAGGTAGTGAAGAGAAAAGAGATGCGTAGATTCTTGTGACCTAAAAAGTACTCTAAAATCAATATTGTAGTTCAGAGGGGCTTCATGAAAGCAGGGCAATGTTTTAGTCACAGGACATGTTTTCTTGGTCTTACATGTAATGTTACAGAACGAGGGCATACAGTACCGAGGCCTAAGACAGGATCACAGGGCAAACATGCAAATATAGCAGTTGGACCCGAGCCAGAGATGGATGGAATGGACGGAGAGAAAGAATGAGTCACGACGTGGAGAGAGAGATTAGAAAAAGTGAGATGAGAGAGAGAGAAACGCAGCGATGCCGGCCGACGTAGAAAGAGGGATGTCACATGGAAAGAGGGAGATAGGATGAGAGGCAGACACGCAGCAAGAAATAGAGGGAGAGAGGGGAAGCGGTAAGCCGGTTGTTTCCCTCATGAGTTTGCATGTCGGGCAGCGCAGACAGCCCTGCCTCTTTCTTTGCTACGTCACAGCAGAGCAGAGCGGAGGGAGCAGGACTACCCTGATGCTGACAGGAGGAAAGGAGCACTCCAGCTTGCCAGAAGCCGGCTGCTGCATCTTGTCAGTGGACCTCTTGGATCTCTTATTGACATTAACGGAGCTCGTCGTGTTTTCCTCTTCACCCTTATCGTGAGCCTGCCAAAAGAAAGGAGCTGGATTGACAAAGACATAAATGAACCTTGCTGCTTCTAACTCTTGAGACCTTTTGGACTATTCTTCATCTTGCAGCTGTCAATCATTCAGCTGTCACTGTGACATTGTTGTCATTTCCATGATACAGCTGTGCCTTTACTCTGGAGGTCAAGTGAATTTCATACTGGATCAGATGGATTTAGGACTACATCCAACAATAGCTTAACTCCATCCAAAAGACTTTGAACTACATCAAATGGATTCTGGAGTTGATCAGAGAAACTGGACTTAATCAGGACTCCTTGAAATCTGAACTCTCAATTGTCGGGTTCATTCTCTTTAACCTGTGCTTGGATGTCAAAGCCGTCTCACTAACTTAAAAAGGCAGGTTGGCTGAAGACAGACTTTGACTGCAAATTAGGAGTATCTGTGCTCGTAGAGGAACATCATGACCTATGAGTAAGAAATGGTGTTAATGATTATGTTCCCCAGTGGTGCTGACAAATGGATACCTCATCACTGCTGACTCACCACTGGGCCAAAGATGCCACACTCCATTGCCCCCACATCAGAATTAAAGCCTTTTACTTTGGTTTCGTCTGGGGAAAGAGATAATAAATCAGAACAAACGGAAAATTGACACCGATTGATTTTCACTCCTGAACATCTGAAGACATGGCAGTGGCTGATTACCTTTTTGCCAATTTTCCTCAGAGGTAAAAAGGGTTAATATAAGCTGATTGTTTTACTTGTTCATTGTCAAGAAAGACTGAAGAAAAGACATTTCTTTGTAATCCTTTGAGAGCAGATCCCTACTCTCTGTTCTTTTAAACATTTGCCCTTGCCTTTTTTTGAACCAAGGACAACAACATTGATTGGTTTCTTCTTCAGCACTCAGCCAGCCGGACAGGTGAAACTCAAACTGACTTTAGTTGGACATCAGAAGCTGATTTTTCCTTCATGCTTGGATTGCAGTTTCACTTAACCATGAGATAACTATACGTTGAGCTAGGTGCTTGAGTAACCCTCGTTCAACATGGTGGTGACTCGTCTGGAGCTGGAGCTATGCTACCAGGGCAAGAAGTTACGTGGCGTGACATGGAAATTGACTCGATCAGAATATGGCTTCCTGCCAGAGAGCTCCTGGCTCATTGCTGTCCAGGTTATCGTGCCGTTCCTGGTGTCAGGACTCGGGATGGTCTCCGCTGGTATTGTTATGGACCTTATACAAGTATGAAAATCTAAGAAAAACCATTTATGGATTTTTTTTGAGAGACTGATTGATAGATGAATGAGTAGGGCTGAGTACCATCTGAAATGTCTCGATACTGGTGCTAATACAATAACTGAGTTTTTGATACCAAAACAATACTTTTTAATACCTTACCTTAACAAATTCAAACTTTTCAAAAGTTCTAAAATGTTAAACACTGTCACAAACCTATCACCAGACAAAAACAGATGTTGGACAATCCTGGAAAATTGTGGATTACATTGAGTAATTACACAAGTACAGTAGACCCCACTGTACAAGAATTTTGGCCAAAAAAAAAAAAAAAAGTTTAAAAAAAATTGTTTCTGACTCAGTCTAATCAAAGTAGGGAAGAAGAGAATGAATCTAAGAAAGTGTTTGGTCCCTGACAGTTTTTAATACTCTGTATTATGGACACATTTCAGTTGGTAAAGTCAGTGTGGACCTTCCCAGCTTTATGGATAGATGGTTGAGTGGTTGGATGGACTGACTTCACATCATCATCTATCATAGTGGCATGGATGAATGAATAATGTAATGAGATGGGTGGCGGTGCACATACTGTATATAGGCTGAATCACTGTGACGTCAAGAGAACAACAAAACCACTTCTGGGTATACAACTGACGATTGAATTGAATTGAGGAGGTATGTGAAATCTCAACTTAAATGATTTGTTTTGAATATAGAGAGGTGGTTGTGATCCTGTCACTATGAAAAAAAGTGCCTTAACATACTGCTGATTATTCTTAAATACAGTGTTCAGCCTGCTAGCATTACCAGCATCAACTAAACAAACCTTCTGGCCTGCTGTACACTTCGGCAGAGATTCAGAGACAATGTACAGCAGCTGGCCATGATTGGCTGTTGCTCGTAGTGTGAACATAGCATAATACTTTTTATACCACAGACAGTAAACAGACAGCTGTAGACAGTTAAATGCGACATTTATGTGGCAAGAATGGATTGACAGTAGAGTGAGAGGCAGAGATTGACTGCCTGGGTAAGAATGGTCTCAGCTGGCATCGTTTTCATATCCACATGTATAAATTAGGGTCAGACTGACATTGGCCTTTTATTAAATATTGAATATTTGCCAGTCAGTCTCACCACCTTCTTTACGACTGGACTAGCTCTTTGGTTGCGTGTGAGTTTTTCAGACAGCTTTTCTTAGTGGAGAGAAAAGAATGGTTGATGGCTTAACTGGTGGACTGAATCATTTTGGAATGATTGCACAGATGGAGGGAAGATGGAGAGCAATGTTCCCTTACAAACAAACAGATAAATGAATGGATGGATAGATGCAGCTGGATAGAGGCAGCAACTGCATGCACTGTAGTTTTACCAGTTCTGAGTTCCTGTTGACAATGCTGCTTTCTGCTCGACAGATTGAACCTTGTGTAACATCCACCTTTCTGAGCTTTCCAAATCAGATTTAGATGTGGGGAGGGTGGGGGAGCCTTGGGATAAAAGTGGACAGTTAATTTAATAAGTGGTTCGGGGATGAAAGAACAGAGGCCAGAGAGAGGGTATAGAAACTTTGATATCTCACATAGAAGAAACAGAGATTCTGTATAACAGAGAAAAGCATAAAAAAGCCACGCTGTTCGCAGTGTTTCTTACATTTGTGTTAGCCTAAGCCAAGTGCACATTCTCATGTCACATTTAGATGTGTCTGGTGACGATAAGTATTAATATCAGTAATTATGATGACAGTAACATTACAAATGATATAAACATAGGGTTTTTTTCCCTCATGAGAGATCTAGAGTAGCATGGTTCTTAGTTTTCTTGGCTTCTTGCCCATCACACACAAGCAGCAGAAGCAGCAGCAGCAGTATTACAGCAGAAGTGGGCCATGTCCCAAGATAGCCTTCCAACACGACAGCCGTCAGCTAGACCTATCAGTCCAGAACCTGAGAAGAATGTGTATAAATAGATGCACACACTCATGCTCGCACAAAAAAAGCACACCTCTACCGTTCACTGTTCTCTTATTCATCCTTCTGTCCTGCCTTGTAGCCTTGTTGAGCCCCTTTAAAAACTCACCACCTCTCCTCCCTAGTTACTGTTATATAAACAATTCAGGTGGAAGAAATTATCTCATTGGTTAGGTAAAACATTGGTGGGTGGGGCTAAAGCACAAGATTATGATAGATAATTGGTAAAGAAGGAGCTCATCGGAATATTAAAAGTGATATAAACAACATTAGATAAATACATTTTGTCACTTCTTGAACATGGCATCATGGATTAGCTAACTAGTACTGTATATGTACTTAGCTGTACATTTGCTTTTCTTTCATTGTGCTTCACTGTATGGCATCTGTATAAGGAGCCAAAGTCCTAACACCACCTCCGGGTTAGCTGCTCTCACTCTGTGTAGTTTCTAACTGAGTTTATTTGATCCTTCTTCCTGAACACATGAAACATGTCCTGGGGGGTTCTATCCATACTCTCGTAGAGAATGTCTCTTCAAGATTTTGCTGGCCTGTTTTGGGGGATTGTTGCAGCCTAAAATATCTAAGTTCACAACAGCTTTTCTAAAAAATTGCAGTCTATGTCGCAGTGTTTTGCCCCAGGCATTATGTTTTTGGATTCTCCGTCCGTTCCTCCAATTCTTGTGAATGCCATAGCTCAAGAACACCTTGAGGGAATTTTAAGTTCATTTCAAAATTTTAAATTTGGCACAAACGTCCACTTGGACTGAAGGTGCACTGATTAGATTTTGGTGGTCATACATCAAAAGTTAGGTTCACTTTAGCCTCATTTCTCTCATTCTTGTGAACGTGATATTTCTTTTCTTTTCTTAACACTTTAAGTTTTTTTCAAATTTGGCACAAACATTCACTTGCACTCATTGATGAACTGATTAAATTTTGTTGGTCAAAGGTTAAGACCTTGCATCCAACTCATTCTGGTGAAATCAATATCTCAAAAACACCTGGAGGTAATTTCTCTAAATTTGGCCCAAAATTCACTTGAACTGAACAATAAACTGATGAGAATTTGGTGGTCGATTGTCACTGTGACCTTGCATCCGTCTCACTCTCATGAATGTAATAACTCAAGATGGCCTTGAGGGAGCTTTCTCAAATTTGGCACAGATGTCCACTTGGACTGAAGATGCACTGATTTAGATTTTTGTGGTCATATATCAAAGGTTAGGTTCACGTTAACCTCATCTCTCTCTCATTCTTGTGAACGCGATATTTCAAGAACACTTTAAGGTTTTTTCAAATTTGGCACAAATGTTCACTTGCACTCATTGATGAACTGATTACATTTTGTTGGTCAAAGGTTAAGACCTTGCATCCAACTCAATCTGGTGAAATCAATATCTCAAAAACATGCGGAGGTAATTTCTCTAAATTTGGCACAAACATTGACTTCACAGAATTTGGTGGTCGAATGTCACTGTGACCTTGCATCCGTCTAACTCTCATGAATGCAATAACTCAAGACGGCCTTGAGAGAGCTTTCTCAAATTTGGCACAAATGTCCACTTGGACTCAAGAATGAATGGATTAGAATTTGGTAGTAAAAGGTGAAAGGCAAAGGACACTGTGACCTCACAAATCATATTTTTGGCCATAACGCAAGAATTCATATGCTAATTGTGACAAAATTTCACATAAATGTCGAATAGGATATAATGATGCTGCTGGGTAGAAGATGTGTGTGAAGCATCCATGTTTTTCGGCGCAGACATCATTGTAAACTTGACTGGCTCGCGGTGGCGTACAACTGCAAAGCAGTAATTCTAGTTATGCAATGAAATTGCTGCAGCCAGTGAAAAAAAGCAAAAATAGTCACAGGTTTTTTTTGTATAATTCTTTAAAATTAAAGGCAACTGGTTCCAGTGAGATTAAAATTGCTCTGTTATGACATTGTGATTTATACAACACTGTCGTTACTGCTAACTACGCATATGTAATCTAACTGAGCTTGATTCTTTCAGCACATGCAACAGATGTGGCTGCTACAGCTTCTGTCATGGTGTTTTTGTTGTCCACAGGTTTCAGCCATTCTCCATGTGTGGTTTGCAGTAGAAAAGTGATTGTCCATTGATGACTTTCCTTTGTGTTCCAACATCATGTTGCACACAGTGTAGAACACTTCACCCTGCTTTTGTGCAGATCGTCAACAAATTGCCTCGTACCGCCTTTAGCAGTAATTTTTTGTTGGTAATTGTGAGACTTTCAAGTTGCACATGCATGTATATTCACAACCAGAAACACAAAAATAAGTTTGGTGACATGCAGCAGACTAGGATGATTGGTCAAATTTGCCGAAAAGTTGCAGTGATTAGATAACATTGCAAGGTTGCGAAGAATACATAGGATTGATTAAATGTGCGTTAATTGTTCCGATGGCAACATAGCAATATTGAGGAGGGACTAAGATAAATGTGTATCCTCTACAGCTCCCGTTAATATTTGGTAGCCCTGCAGTGAGTTTACTAATGTCATTTTAAATTGGTTTCTGGTATCTGGCTTCAGCTGCTCTACTGTTTCTTTACTCTAAAGGCTACCTGCTGCAGATTAATAAGGTCAAGTTCATACAAGGACACATTGGCTGAAAAAACTAAGCACTGTATGTGTTTTGGATTCTACAGTGTGCACAGGCTCACTGGCCAGTGAGTACAAAGTTTGCACACTAACCCTACAAATAATTGATCATGTCTAGTTACTGTGTGCTGCCTTTTAGAAAAGCTGGCCGTGGTTAGTGACCTGTGTTTATATGAAACTAAATATTCAAGTATGTTTTTGTGTGGGTCGGTTTCTGTCATTGCACCACCTGCAAAATATTTCATAATTCATTACGCCCATTTAAGTCGAAGTGAATCACTGATGATATTTGTGCTTCCAGGACATTACTTTCCCCTGAGACATGTTTTGATAGCAAAACTTCATATCTGACACTTTTTCCTTCTTTTTTCGTATTTCCTTCCTCCATTTCCGGCCTGCTCCGTCAGTTTCTCCTCTCATCTTTAATTCCCTCCCTCCCCGCCTGCCCCTGCTCCACATCACTCTGCTCTTGGCAGCTGTGCTGTTCTTTTATATGTGCATCTATTTAAAGATCTAAACCGTCTTGGACCTGCCAACTGGAGTTGTAGTCAGAAAATATGAGGCAGACTCTGTGAACTGTACGTCTTCTAAACCCACTGAACCTCTGCAGTATGGCGTGGCGTCAGATGATGCTCAGAGACATGGAAACAGGAAAAGTAGGCTACTGGGTTAGTCTAGAATATGTGATGTGCTTATTTAACAGCATAAGGGACAAGATCCAGAGGGCCCATCTGTGGAGGTGAAGATGACATTCATGGGTTTTTAATGGGGGGGGGGGTGTTGGGTTTTTTTAGAACTGTAATTTTGTGAGTGTTTATTTGTATGCAATACTTTGTAAGTGAGTAAGATTTGTAAGATTTAATTTTCAATGTCTGTGTTTCAGCACTGGGAGGTGTTCAAGGTGATAACTGAGGTGTTCATCCTTGTGCCTGCACTGGTTGGACTCAAAGGAAACCTGGAGATGACCCTGGCTGCTCGCCTCTCCACTGCTGTAAGACGGGCTAGGTGTTAAATATTTTAAGTCCTCATGCAGTATGAGTTTTGATTCAGAACTTGAACTTTCTTCAGGCCCTATAGGCTACATATATATTATTATTTTAGAGATCACTGTGACTACTCCCTACAAGTCAGTCTCACCACCATACAACTTCTCATGCACAACTGATTCAGTACAAAATCACACTCAGAGTAATCATATGAAAACAATATGGTGTGTTTGTCTCTCAGCTCAGTCTGAGCTGAAAGTAGGTGCACTTTGTAGGTTATATTGCTACAAGCAGAGTGCATGCATAGTGGACTAATCTGAGTCAACTCTTAATGGTTTCTTGAAGTACAATTAGGCATTATCATGTAATGCAACATGCTAAATTATTCAGAATGATATTAGACCTTGTTTTAGTAGTTGGTCCTGTGCAGATGGCACAGCACTATTGCAGTTGTTTACAACCTGGGTCTCATTTTCACAGTTCTCGTAGTGCTTACTGTAATGATGATGACATTTTACAGACAAGAAACGAAACGAAAAGGCAAGAAACACAAGACAGCTTTTTACACTATAATCATGTTTTACATGTAGGGTATCAAAAATATATTCACTGGGTTCCTATATCCAACTGATACTGTATGTAGGTACAAGGGATGAAATCAGGAGGTTAGGGTAAAACAACTTTGTGTTTCAGAGCAACTTAAAAATCTGTTGTATTTTTGTATTTTATAGTGCCTACTTGATAAATATAGGGTATAGTGATTTCATTACTGTGGCAAGACAGGACAAATTAGTAAAATGAGGTAATTGTGCTTATACTGGAGTACTTGTTGATATGTTGCATGTTGCTGTAGAATTAAATATTTACAAATATAGCTATAAAATAGTTATGGGTATGTTTTAAAAATTTGTAATATTTGTAGTTTGCCATTGTAAAATGACACATAGGCTAAATATGCCCGTATCCTGTAATTATTTAATGTGAACTAGGTAAATAAAAAAAGCACTTACTGTGTCATTTGTTACAAGGTCCCTCACAGATACAAATATCTACTGCCCTATTTCTTGCACTTCTTCCCTTGTACCCCAGAAGGTTTCCAATTCCACTGGTAACCCTTGAAAATAGAAACATTACACTATAATTCACATTAAAAAACCCAGTTTGTAAAAAACAAAAAGTAAAATGAAAAACCCTTTACCTGATCGAGTTTCAGTGGGACCCAATTGGTTATTTACTCATTTACTCCTAACTTAGACTTAAAGAGAATGAGAATCATGGAGCATTCTGGTGCAGCGCTGCCATCTTATAAGGATAAGTGCAGCTTTGGTAGCTGTAGGTCTAATCAAATCAATGTCTATATTAGTACATGCAGCCAATATATAGAGAAGCTCTCAACATAGGTGAAAGAATGAAATATTTGAAAACTGATGTTATAATATAATAATGATGATATAAATCCTTACAGACTTTGATAGCTTGCCAACCATTGACATCCCTGATACCTGTCCAGTGTTTGCCGTTGGCGCCTGCCCCTGTCAGCAAGTCATAAACTTTAAGTCTTTAGAGGCCTGTGTCCAATTTACAGACGGAGGGGTACAGACCTTCAGATTTACAAGCCTAATTACAACCACACAATCATCAGAACAATCACAAGATAAGCTAGCTAATGTTATGCTAACCGAATGCTAACAAAACCTCGGCTAATCATGCATAATTAATCTGCCAGTATCTAGCAGAATTAAACACATAGTATTAGCCTGTATTTGGGTCTGACTTTACACCATATATACTTAATTTGGTGTCAATAAACAGCCAGGGGGTGGCAATCTTCCCCTTATCCTGTTAAAATGGCCGACCCGCTGCTGATGACAACAAAATCCCATTCCCTGTTGTTTACTTGTCTGCCTCTCTGGAATAAGGAAAAACAAAAACGGCCTATATTAATCCACACACTGACGTGTAATTGTAATACTTAATTTTGTCAAAAAAAAACTTAAATGATTGAATTGCCTTTTCCCTCACATTCTCATTAAAGTGACTGGATGTATCTCCATGTTTGTAGGCCAACACAGGCCAAATGGATGACCCTGATAGACAATGGACCATGGTGTGCAGCAACCTGGCACTGATACAGGTAACATACTCACCATATACCCACATAGGTTACTGTGGTCACCAGTTTAGGCAAAAGAGGAATCACAATAACCATTGAGATGATTTCTTTAGGTGCATGTGGAACCCTGTAGTTGAATTTTGGATGTTCTACACACCAAATGATTATCTGTTTAGTTAAGAAGATATTCAGCAGTTTGACCTATAATAAAAATGTCTGCTAGTTGTAGCCCCATCTAAATGTCACTGCACTGTGTGTCATGTTCATTGTTGTACTCCAGTCGAATCCTTGAATAATATCTGGTTTCCTCCTTTTCTGCAGGTTCAGGCGACAGTGGTGGGCTTCCTCGCCGCATTGGCAGCCGTGTGCTTAGGGTCATTTTCTAGAGGGGGTGTCGAACTGGACCAGGCAGCTGTTCTCTGTGCGAGCAGCATCACCACTGCCTTTTTAGCTGCTCTCTCCTTAGGTCAGTAACAAAGGAGGCTTTCATTGTTTTGAAGTTGAATCAGTCTGCTGCAGTATTTTGATTGTTTTGGCTCAATTTTCACAACCAAGTTTTAGTTTGTGAAATGCAACACTCCAAAATTTGGCTACAAACATTCCACATAGCACATAGAATTAAAACCTGTATCAAATTAGGTAATACATCATGCAGAAAGCTTTATTAGAAGATAAAGACACATTCACATTGCACCAAAAATACACATAATGCTTCCATTTATTTCCTTCAGAGTCTTCACTACATAATACTATATGAGTCTGGACAGGCATGGATGTAAACTGCAAGTTGACTGTTTGGCAGAGGCGTACAGCCACAAGGCAATAATTCTAGTTTTACATTTAAACTTGAAAGTGAGCCAAAGCAATTACAATATACTATAGTAGTGACCCTGCTATGAACAGGTATTATTCATGTTCTGAGTTCATCAGAAACTACACAGAGAAAAAAAATGTGTGTAATGATGCAGTGATGATCCAGGGGCAGCATTGCAGCACACACATGGCAGAAAATGGTTGGCAAACAAACAGGTGGCAGGGTGCTCAGAAACAACCGAGATTGGTGTATACACTCACGGACCATTTCATTAGGTACACCTAGCTAGTACCAGGTTGGACCCCTTTTGCCTTCAGAACTGCCTTAATTCTTGGTGGCACAGATTCAACAAGGTGCTGGAAACATTCCTCAGAGATTTTGGTCCATATCGACATGATAGCATCACACAGCTGCTGCAGATTTGTCGGCTGCACATCCATGATGCGAATCTCCTGTTCCACCATATCCCAAAGGTGCTTTGTGGACTGTGGAGGCCATAGTTTCAGATGATTTGAGCTTTGTGACATGGTGCGTTATCCTGCTGGAGGTAACCATCAGAAGATGGGTACACTGTGGTCATAAAGGGATCACGGTCAATTGGTTGATGCTCAGTTGATACTAAGGGGCCCAAAGTGTGCGAACAAAATATCCCTCACACCATTACACCACCATCACCAGCCTGAACCGTTGATACAAGGCAGGATGGATCCATGCTTTCATGTTGTTTATGCCAAATTCTGACCCTACCATCTGAATGTCGCAGCAGAAATCCAGACTCATCAGACCAGGCAACATTTTTCCAATCTTCTATTGTCCAGTTTTGGTGAGCCTGTGTGAATTGTAGCCTCAGTTTCCTGTTCTTAGCTGACAGGAGTGGCATCCTGGTGTGGTCTTCTGCTACTGTAGCCCATCTGCTTCAAGGTTCCACGTATTGTCCATTCAGAGATGGTCTTCTGCAGACCTTGGTTGTAACGACTGGTTAGTGTTGCCTTTCTATCATCTTGAATCAGTCCGGCCATTCTCCTCTGACCTTTGGCACCAACAAGGCATTTTCACCCAGAGAACTGCCGCTCACTGGATATTTTCTCTTTCTCGGACCATCCTCTGTAAACCCTAGAGATGGCTGTGTGTGAAAATCCCAATAGATCAGCAGTTTCTGAAATACTCAGACCAGCCTGTCTGGCACCAACAACCATGTCATGTTCAAAGTCACTTAAATCACCTTTCTTCCCCATTCTGATGCTCAGTTTGAACTTCAGCAGGTTGTTTTGACCATGTCTACATGCCTAAATGTATTGAGTTGGTGCCACGTGATTGGCTGATTAGCTATATGTGTGAGTAGTTGAACAGGTGTACCTTACAAACTGGCCGGTGAGTGTATATTCACAGCTTCTGTATTTTATAAGGCGAGGTGTGAGATTATCCAGCTGCTCTATATGTGAAGGCAAAGGCAACTGAATCACTTTTATCCTCCTCTATAGCTGCTCTGTTTGTTGGACAGTCCTTAAATCGTGTCCTGTAGATAAAACATCCTTTAAATGCAAGCCATTGATGAGATTGACACCACTCTCACGAAGCAACAGTCTGCTCATCTAACTCTCAGCAAGAGAGCAAATGAATGTGTCTTCCAAAATGTCAAACTGTTTCTTCCATAGTCAGTAAATGCTACGTGTAGCTCCTGTTCGTGTCTTTTTTACACACACTGTTAAACACTATCAGTCAGTCAGCTCAGCACACTGACCCAGCAGGATTAACAGCCAGCAGCAGGTGCACCTATCCCCGTGCCACCCTTCCCCTCATGTAATTACTGCATTATCCATAATTTATCCTCTCCATAAATGTTCTAGTGTTTAGCGGTCCTGATGAGTGAGGGGAGTCAGCTTTCCCTGGTTCGTTTTATTGCTAATGACTTGAGTCATGTCTCAGTGGGGAGTAACCTCGTCAAACCTTCCTCTCCTTACTCTGTCATTTTTGATATCTCTCTATGAACCCGTTTTCTTGCATTTTTTACTTTGCTCAGCTCTAAACGCTGCTTGTGTAAGTCTTATTGTTTCTCCCCTATTTTCTCCTCTGTCTGAAAATTGTCTTTTCTGATCGAGAAAAACCAGCATGTTCCTGCTGAAAGCTTTCGTCAGCGTTGTGTTGTCTTGTAACTGGGATAAAAGCCCTCCCTCAGAACACACTCAATTATTTCTCTCTTTATACACTTTGCCTTTTTGTTCTCCTTGGTTGAAAATGATTACAGTTTGCTCTTTTTCTCCATCACCCTTTTTTCTGCTCCTGTTCTTTTACAATAACTCATCTCTCCCTTCTGTTTCTTTCCGTCTTCACTCTCAACTCTTTTCTCCCCCGTAGGCTTGGTGATGATTGGAGTGATCATCGGCTCCAGGAAGGTGGGGATCAACCCTGACAACGTGGCCACCCCCATTGCTGCCAGTCTGGGTGATTTGATCACCCTGTCCCTGCTGGCTGGGGTCAGCAGCACACTCTATGAATATATAGGTGAGGAGATACAGTAACATGGAGTCATGAGGGAAGATGAGCCAAACCTCAGGCTCTGATATATGACCCTGAGTCACACTTGTCTGGAGTCAGAGGAGCAGCTTACATCTGCATTTATACATTTTCTCCCAACAAGAGGAACGAGTGAATGTCTTTGTTTTGTAGTAAAGTTAAATGAGAGGGAACACTTGGACCAATACACAATGTGATAACCAGAACACAAGGTGGCAGCAAAAGTCAGGTTTATTTTTCAGACAACTCGTCAAGTGTGTGTGTGTGTGTGTGTGTGTAAGATTTATCATGTATTCTCAGTACTGCAAGTTAATTTTAACTACTGTTAAATACTGTTGTGCCATATCATATCATTCATTGATAATACTGGTATGATTTTTAATATGATATGAAAAATTCCTATTGTGATATTCGCAATATTTCAACTTGTTGACATCATACTGTTACCCACGGCAACAACAAGCATGACTAAAAGGGAAATTATTAGCGATTCGGCAGAGGTTACAAAGAGAGGAGCAGCTCCGGTAGTGTGGAATAAATTGTGGCGTCCTAAATGTTTCATGAACAGCCCCGGACTTCTCACTTTTTGCGAGTTACTGCTCAGAGGGAACTCATTCAGCGGCTCCTCTGGCAGCAGCACAGGGTCTCTCCGTCTCCTCTCTCAGCGTATGCACACAGGAGTCGGTGTCGTCAAGTCGTTTTGTCATAAACCTTCAGTAATGTAAACCTATGTGACGCTCGCAGCTCGACAAAACACTACATATATGTGAATGTGTAATAGTTATCGTAGCATAACAGCCTGTGACAGGTTACAGTGTGATGATTCCAGGTGGGAAAAAAATCCCAACTCAGTCATTTAGGATTTTGGTAAAGGAAATCACCTGTTGATTTATATATAAAGATCCCAGGATGCATTTATTGTGTTTGGGAGCTGTTAAATGTGTAATTTGTGGTAGATTTTATTTTGATGAACTAATAATGTTGTATACATAATCTGAACTCACTCTGAGTTACTGTTGTTTACAGTAACTCAGAGTTTGTTGTTTACAAACTAAAGCCATGAAAGATAATTTTTGTGTAGTTTTTACTGAATATTTGAAGGTTAACTGTCAGGCTGACATGTAAAACTATATCACTTATTATGTTGCAATTCTAAGATCTTAAATCTTACTATATAATGTTGAAAACTCTGTCCGTCTGTGGATGTGTCTGTCCCACGTTTTTCTACTCACTGATGTGGTCGATCTATGTGAAACTGCACATAGGCATTGAGGATTGGCATAGGTAGAAGGTGACGAGGCTACTTTTTCCAAAAATAACACTATTGTTAGTATATTCTTTTACAAAGTCAATGCATTCACCCAACAAGTTACTGAGCATGCGCGTTGATATATGTATCCACCTCAAACATTTTCCCACTATTGGCAATGGTACTACTGTACTTTCAATGAAGCAAGCGTACTCTCAATTTCACAAAAACACTGTCTGAATACATTGCTCTTCTTAATGGGTTCAGTTGACTATTTAATCTGCAATTTCCTATGACCTGTATCCCAAACACACACCATGTGAAACTGTACGTGGGCAACTGTGCACTCAGTGGGTATGGACTAGTCAATATCGAAATATCTTTATACTAATTAATCATATTGTCAAGAATATCATTATCGCAAAAATACCCTGAAATATCATATTATTCTAGAGCCATATCACCAACTCCGCCAACTAAAAGACATAGATGAATCAGGATGTTAGCGGAACTGTAGCTTTTCACTGTGAAGACTCACAGTACGGAGATTTCTTTTCTTTTATTAACTGTACCTTTATTTAAATGTGTAATCTCATTAAGAGACACATTCTTAATCTTAAAAACGACCTGATTAAACTTAGTGGCCAAAGGGGTGCACCTACAGGCAATAGTAGGTGGCCAAAGGGTAACTTTTTGTTAAGTTAAGTGTTGTAGTGGTACTCATTATTGTATAATTCATGACTTCTCTGAAAGTATAGCTGACTTTTATAAATATGCATTTTTGGTATCAGTAAGTTGTAAGAGTGTGTCTGCTCCTGTCCCACAGATATATGGTACCTGTCCCCCCTGGTGTGTCTGATCTTCCTGGCTCTGATCCCACTGTGGGTGGTGGTGGCCCGACAGAGCCCTCAGATCAGGGAGGTTCTCCGCTCAGGGTGGCAGCCTGTCATAGTAGCCATGTCCATTAGCAGGTATAAACTTTTCATTAATTTATTTAATCACTGATTTATACATAATTGCGTTAAGTCAATTATAACTTATGTGTAAAGTGAACTATTGAAATAGAACAGGTCATTAGAAATAAGACATTTGAGCACTATAAAACTAAATGGTGATGTAAAAACCATATAAAAACCTAATCAATTTTTTATCCTGCAGTGTGTAATTAGATCATTTAAATGATCTGAGCAGGTTATATAGTAGATGCTTAATGAGAAAAAAAAGTCAGGCCTCTGAACTGCTAATTAAATAGCTGAAAACAGGATTATCATTCTTTTGAAAGGCTTTTTTCCCTCCTGACATCAGGCTGGAAAACCCTGGCAGTGACTGCATGCGGTTCTGATTCCCTCTGCGTTTGTGTTTTCCAGTTTTGGAGGCCTTATACTGGACAAGACAGTGAGTGATCCCAACTTCAAGGGCATGGCTGTCTTTACACCCGTCATTAATGGTAAGCCTTTTAAAGCTAAATGATTCCACAGGGGAATAATCAAACTGAGAGATAAATTAGCATTTAAGTCATTTATTGGATGCCGTTGTCCAGAGTGCGGAGACATTTGCATTATTAGGATTAAAACATAATTGAATAGATGTTTATACAGGAGTGTTTGTTAGTTTGCAGCCTGTATGAAGATTCAGCAGTGAGTAATCCGAACAAAGTGTGGCGTTATCTGTGTGGGAGACATGATGGGAAACATCAGCACTTTGAAGCTTAAAGCAGAGCAAACAAAATGCAATCCAGTCGCCACAATAAATGTTGGCATTGTATGTTTCTGCTAACCACAGATATGTTACATTTGTACATTATTATGTAGCTGATACATCGAAACTTTAAGCAGTTAACATGTGGTTAGGAGTAGGCACAAAAACCACTTGGTCATAGTTAGGAAAATAAAAATGTTTTGGCTTACAGTATCTGGTGGCACAATCCCCACTGGAAACCCAGCAATGTCTTGGTAAAAAACGAACCACTTTTCATGGCACTATCCAGTGGGAAACAAAATAATGGGTTGCTAAAAAACACCCACATTTGGTGACTAAAAAGCCGCTGAAAACGCAACAACTGGTTTTGTTGTTTGTTGGTATCAAACAGTGGTCTACAGCTTGGCAGGGGTTTAACTTAGGTGCCACACCATACTCTATCCTCCTCACCTCCTGATGACAAAGTCAGCTCATACACTACATAGAAACGTTGATATTTATAGGTCTGTCCCCTAATAGTGAACCAAACTATAGTCGACCAGAAAGTTCATTAGTTGGCAAGGTTCAATTGGTCGCTTAGTCGCAGAAAAAACAAACAAACAAACAAACGTAAAACTCTATTGGGAGCTGAATCAAACCTATATGACTGGACCATGTGGGAATTTACTTTGAAAGGACAGACACAGGAAGTGGCCACACTGAGCAGTCAGACAGGAGTCACATTAATTTCCAGGGCTGGTACCTGCGGTTATCACACAGGCTAGTTAATAACATGTCGGGCAGGAAATCCAAAGTGTGGGATCATTTTGAGAAGGTGAAGGACGAACCCAAGGTGATATGTAAACTCATCTTCATTGGTCGACTACAAACATGATGCATCATTTGAAACATGTAAGTAGCTACATGCCCATTAGCCACGTAGCACAATCATTACTGCTTTGCTGACAGCGTCATTAACAGGCGGCTCGCTCAGTGTGTGACGTGCACTTGTAGATAAAATATAGGCCTATATTAATGAAGGTTCATGAGTACGGTTTGTATTTCTCTGTAATGTAGCACAGTGTCAGACGCTGTAGCATCCTGATCTATTGCATTTGCTAAAGGAATCAAGCTGAGTTAGATTAAATATGCATGGTGGTAAATGATGAGTATTTGTCTACAAGGAAAATTCTTATTGAGGGGCAGCTCTATTGATATAATACATATGAAATGTACAAATGTGACGTATCCATGGTTTGCAGAAACGTACAATGTCAACATTTTCTTCTGATGACTGAGCTCCAAAATGTAAATGCTCAAAGACTGGATCATCTGATGGTCATCGAATGACCTAACATTTACAGCATGTTAGAAGTTATACATTTGCATTTGAACCTACTGGTCCTTCTCTCTGTGTGTACTTGTTGTATGAATGTGAGCGGCATACTACAACTCTCAGAACGGAATAGGAATGCTTCTCAAGGAGATTTTCCTGAGATTCAGTATTGAGTACATCACTAATCCCTGACAGTATACCTAGGCTTCATGAAATGACTCTCTGGATTGATTTCCTTCTTCCAGGCAGCAACTGGCAGCTTACAAAAATAAATGTTATTAAAAAAAGTTACTCTCAAGCACTGGAACATGCTTATGGAGTTAAGGCTGGGTAACTTTACCTTGGTTTGAGGCATAATAAACATGTTCTACAAAGCAAAAAGCTTTTTAAATTTAACAACAGCAACCAAACGCTCTGAAATATTAAGGGCTGTTTCAAGCAAGCAGCTTTATGAAAACATTCAAGTCTTAAATTTACAATTGCATCATTTAAATCAGAAAATATGAAATTTAAAAAAAAAACTATTAATCGACCAGACCAACTCTCTGCCCTTGACATTTTTTAAGACTCTGCATTACAGACACATTCGTACCACAAAGGCTCTACCTACAAGTGAGTGGAAAAACAGTCCTTCCTCAGAACTAATGACCTTGCATGGTTACCAATCCCCAACCTTCTAATTTTCAGTATTTTATTACCATTGTGAAATGAACTGAAACCATTGGCAGTCTGGGAGGCAAGGAAACCAGTCTAAAACATATGGGATGCTTTGGAATACATTCGGCTTTAATGTTAAGTATTCACGATTTACAGTTAATGGGCTCCAACATGTGAAACTTCCATCATGTCCAGTAAATGAAGCCTGAAAACCACAGGAGCACCAGCTTTAGAAGCACCGGCTATTTCAGACGCACCAGCTGCGGTCAAAAGTGCATTCAGGCCATCATTTGGAGCGTCAGACTGCTTTGATGAATCTCTCTGAAGTTTTATTTTTACACTCTCAGCAGTGGAGGTTCAGCACAGATACATAGTTTGTTCAAAATTTTATGAGTTTCATCATCAAATAAATACACTCTTTGTATCTCATCAACAGAAAGAGTGTAATATACTGGTCTGAGACTGTTTGCTAAACTCCTCCCTTAAACAGCAATTGTCCAATATACAGATATGGCAAGCTTTAGATTTCTATCAGTCAGTCAATCAATTAATCAATCAATCAATTTGTCACATTTGTCACAGTCCGTCACTTCCATTGATTTGTATATTTAAGTACTCCACCCCCATTTTGTAGCAAAAACGTCTAAAATGACTTACCCAAATTAAAATGACTGTAGCTTCTGAACCGCTGTGACTACATGCATGCATGAAGTCTTGCCAGAAAGAAAACTCCCTGAAGTTCCTCATGAAAGTGTCAGAAACACTCTAGGTGATACAGAGACAGAATAATGGGCCTCTGAAGAAATTGAAGATTTTGCCTAAAATAAAATAAAAAATATTTTTAAGGATGAATAACTGTCTGTGGCTTCATCTGAGCAGGTAAATGACACTGTGGGGCTGTAGGCACACTATCAGTGAACACTCGTTTCAGATTTGAAGAAGATTGCAAAAAGTATGACCATTCTACAGTGTTTTTTTTTCATGAAAAGATCCAGGGGAGCCCCAAAAGACAAGTCAGTCACTCGGCTTCAAAACAGTCTATCAGTGATCAAACAACACTCAGCCAGCTTCAAACATTGTACCTTATTGAAATCAGGTGTGATTATGATAGCTGATGTTGTTTATGACAAAGAAACACCATAAAATATCACCAAATAAAGCCATATGAAACGTGAAAGTTATGATCCCACTTTCTAGACGGTATATCTCAGCCAAAAATAGTGGTAGGAGTGAGACTCTTACCTTTTGAAAAATAAAACAGCTAAGTCCTCGCTAACAGCTCCGCATAAGATCGCGAATAATCCTGTAACTTTTCCCGTCGAAAAACAGCATGACATGACTTGTCACCACTCTTCACGATTTTGGACTTTGTGTGTTTAGGCTGCTCTGGTGCAAAATCCATAAGAAACTAGAGCACTCGGAGAGCGCAGACCTCCACCAAGCAGCTCGGATTTCCCTCCATTTTCTGATTTTATCCACTCCGCTTCAACCGATCACCACCAAAATGTTATCATCTGTTCCTTGTCCCATTATCAACCTTTCCTGAAAATTTCATCAAAATCCGTTCAGAACTTTTCAAGTTATTTTGCAGACAAACAGACCAACGCCAGCAAAAACATAACCTCCTTGGCGGAGGTAATAAAAGAAAAACTATGTTATTTTTGAAAAGTCGAGAGCTTCCTGAATCCAGCAATACCAAACATCACATGGTTTGATGACGTAGTGCGCCTGGGAGATGCCATTTAACAAAGGAGGAGGGGAGCGAGGAGATATAGCTGATCAACACTGCCAGCAACACTTAGTAATTTCACCTCTGTCTGAAATCAATGACACATTGTTTCAAAAATTACTAAGTGTAGCAACAGTAACCAGGGGCAACTTAATACCTTGTGTCAACTGATGTGTGTCAAAAGTCACATTGAGTGGAGAGAGATCATCTTACTTTGTTAGCAGTTCACTACAGGGCCTAGGTGCAGGGCTACTGTAGATTGAGCAGAAGAAATAATCAGGAGCAGAGGGACAGAGACAGAAGAGAGGAAACTAACTTTTCAGTGTGCACTGATTTTGTAAACTGACCCACGTGTAATCCCTGGCAGTTTAACTTGAGTCTTGGATTTGCATCCAGCTCTTTTCTCCCTGAGAAAGACCGAATCAACTGTGGACAGCAGAGAATCAAACCACATCTGAAGGTTTACAGTAACTTAATACACATAGAAAACTGATTTACACCCCATAATGCTGGATTAGAGTGATGAAAAATGCACTGAGACAGAGAAGTGGGGGCAAAGAAGAAGCAGCCCTCAGAATAAGTGGTTTGGCTGTGAGGTGATGCGTTCAGGGATCCACTGAGTATAGGGGAGAAGTCGATAGAAACCACTAATGGTCCACACCCAGTGTCCTGGCACAGCTGACAGGGCCTTCAATAACCATCGACTCTCACTGTCACTGTTTCTCATTTTGTCTCTGCCCATCTTCCCACTGTTTCTCAACCTTGCTGTCTCTCTTTGCAGCACTCGCTGCTAAATTCTAAAATTGCCAATCTGGTTTGAATTTCCCATTTTCCCTCTCTGGCTTGCACATAAACCAGTATTATGTTTTACTGAAAGTTCCCCCCAAGTCTTTTCCAACTCACTAAAGAACATCTGTGCCATTTTTCGGAGTAACTGCTTGGAAAGGTGTTCGATGTAAGTGAATTAGGCACAGATATCTTCATCAACACCAGAATTAAAATGGACTCTGAACACCGGTGGGATTTGGAGAAAGTTATTTTGCATTCAGCAGAAACACTGCTTGCATGCAAGTGAAAGAAGGGGCTCAACTTACACCAGAATGAAAGGATTAAATCTTATCTCAGATCTCTCGTGAGCTTTTTTTGATGCTTTGAAGCTCCCCACATCTGGGACCAGTTTAAAAATCTGTAAATGACTTGTCAAACAGATCAGACATCATGACACGAAGTCCGTCAAGTTCTCTATCAGAGTTTCAGAAAAGGTACAAAATGTTTTTTGCATAACCGGAGTCACATTTCACTGTCGGAACCACATGGCTGCGTGCCGTTGATTTTCTTTCCATATGAATGTGTTGCTGCTCTTGTATCTTTCTGAGATATGGGGTGGAGCTTTTGTTTGTGTTCACCTCTTTCATTTTTTTTAAACCCTGTGACTCCACCAGCCAGATTATAGCTGTGCTTAGGCTAATGTGGCTTCTTAAGATGCGCTCCATAAACTCTGGCCGGATCACGGCCGAGCCAAGCTTGTGTCATTACTTGGCATAATTTGTGTGCAGGCGATGATGAAAGAGATTACTGACTCTGAATGTGTTTACTGTCCCTTGTGGGAAAGATCCTTCTGTTTCACTTGATTGGGAGGATACAAAATCAATATGGGCTTTTTAAATTAATCTGTGCGGGGAAACAATATGTCTTTGTCTGATGTGAAATGAAGTCGCAACAAGATAGATGGTGGTTGCACCCTCATTTAAATTCACTCATGATTGACTCACTTACTCACTCACTCAGTATGCCCTCTGGCTTTCCTTCCCTGCTGTAGGAGTGGGTGGCAACTTGGTGGCCATCCAGGCCAGTAGGATCTCTACCTACCTGCACTTCTGGAGCATCCCAGGGGTGCTGCCTTACAAGATGAGGCAGCACTGGCCCAATCCCTGCATCACCTTCTTCTCCGCAGGTAACGCTAACACGTCATATCAACCATCATTAATCAATTATAAAGTGGTAATTAAACTTTAGTTAATACACAACTATTACTGATATTTATCAGTATATGATTGATTGATTTTCTTTATTTTTGTTTTATTTTGTGTCATGCACAAAAACCTGCCCACCCTAATAGGTTAACAAGACAGCATACCATTATTGTTGCAGTGATCAATCCAAAGTATTATCTTATTGCCCAGTCCCCAAACTAACAGTTAGATAACTGCTTGTACGTATAATTTATGAATTGCACATTTTCAACCTTCTGACATTTACTGCCTTCACTCACCTTTACCAAATGGCAAATCCAGCCTCTGCAGCCCCACACTGGTCAGGTGTATGCAAGGGTGTTTCTAGGATTTGACTTCAAATATCAAGACACAACTAAACAAAAATGATCTTACTTTTCTTCAGTTTATAAACAACAACAGTCACTCCTGGAGGAGAATATGCAGAGGGGCCTGTTAAATGGGAGCTGGCTCATAACTGAGTAGAACTCTTATAAATTAAACAATTTTTGAACAGTAAAACACAGCAGACAGGCCTGAGTACACAATGAGGGATATTCATGCATAACAGTGGTTAACTACTAAAATAAGGCACCCTGCCTGCAAAGAACTCATTCTCTGTGTCTCCCAGGGGTGAACTCCAAGTCAGCACGGGTGCTTCTGCTGCTGGTCATCCCCGGTCACCTGGTCTTCCTCTACGCCATCTCTCTGCTGCAGGGAGACGAGGCACCTATCTCTGTAGCCTTCACCATCTGCTACCTGTGTGCTGCTCTGCTACAGGTAACCTGACACACTTTATGCACACATTTTGTTTGCTATTATCTATAAGAAATAAAAGAACACAAATCATTTTTATATTCCTGTCAGTGGTAGTTATCACTGCATGGTCTCTCATGAACTCGCTGGCCCTCAGCTGGCCCTGAAGTTTCACATGACACTATGATACAAACTGTGGAAACCAGTCATCAGCAGGTAAAACTTTGTACAGTCTGATAGAAAGGGCTGCTGCCACCTGTTAGCTAACTGTGAAATGATCGTGCCAGGTGTTGGTGCTTCAGCAGCTCTGTGATACAAAGATTTGTTCCAGGACAGAACCAAAAGTACACCGCACTCCTGCCACAGTCACCTTTCTGACCTCCTCAACATAATGTCAGCTCAGCTGTGGAGTGTTTGTCAAAAGCCTGAGACTCATTAAACGTGCAGCGTCTGTCCGTATTGTTAGTATTATTGCACGGTGTTAGATGTTGTGTCCTTTGGTACCAAGTCAATGAATATCTGGCAATCTCCATAATCTCTTGCAGGCTTAAATAAATCTCAGATTTCATATCTGCTCTAGTCCGGAAAATCTGTTTGGAAGATTTATAGGTAGCTGCTATTGAGATCACTCGCCTGGCTGATAAAATAACACACAAAACACACGTAGGTGTAGAGAGAAAGATACTTTTATTATTATGAGCAGCTGAGATGCACTAGGCCAGTGAACATACCCCCCACAGCCCTATCACATTAACTTAAATACCCTTGATTAACAACACCTGTCATTTTCTAGTTATGTTGTTTTAACTGTATTTAAAGTGGTCATCCATGATGGTTTTTGACTTGTTGTTATGCCTCTGCGACTGCTGTAGCGCGAGGCATTATGTTCTCAGGTGGCTTGTCCAATTGTACGTCTGTTCATCCCTTGCTTGTGAGAGCAATATCTCGAGACAACTTTAGGGAATTTCTTTAAATTTGTCACCAACGTCCACTTGGACTCAATGATGTACTGATTAGATCTTAGTGGTCATGGGTCAAAGGTCAAGGTTTGTCTCATTCCTGTGAATGCAACATCTCAAGAGTAAATATATAGCAGAAACGTTCACTTCAACTTCAGGATAAATTAGATTAGATCTTGGTGGTCATAGGTCAAGGTCACTGTGACCTTGCATCCATCTCAGTCTCGTGAACACACCATCTCAAGAACGCCATGAGGGAATTTCTTAAAATTTGACACAAACGTCCGAAGAAGAAGAAGTAACCAATTAAAACTTTGTGGTCAAAGGTCAAGCTCACTGTGATCTCTCAAAACATGTTTTGGGCCATTCCGCAATATTTCATACTCTAAATATGATAATATTTCACACAGATCTCAACCGCAAAGTGATGACATTTTATATCCAAAAGGTCAAAGTTCAGCTTCACTGTGACATCATAATGTTCTGCCAAAAGACTTTTCTGGCCATTACTCAACTTCATATCATAACAAAGGGGAGACATTACGTTGGATACTGAATTGAATCCTGAGTGTCCATCTTGAAGTGATTATGTAGGTCTTCTGTGTTGCCAGGTTGATGTGTGTGAAGCATCCATGTTTTGCCAAAATAAAGAAATGGTAATAACCTATTATTAAATTCCTTCTTTACTATGCAATACAGTAAAATGCCAATTAAAAGCCAAGTCCCTTTTACTAGCCAGGGGTGGCTACATGTTTTGACAAATAAACGGTAGACTCAATTAGAAGCCCGGTCTGGTTGCCATTGACGATGCAAAGCAGTTCATTTTTATAGCAGTTATTGGGATGTATAAAATGTGTTATGGTCCGCCAGTCATTGGTGACCTGCATGAGCTACTTAAGCTGTTAAGCTGCTCAAATCTCACAAACAAATATAAATGTTTAAACTTATGTCAAATGGACATGCTACACATCGTTAGCTTGGCTGGATTCTCCACAATTCAGTAGTTCATTTCATTTTAAGAAGACCATGACTTGCATGGTAAAAAAGAGAGACAGGGAAAAAAGAGATGACTCCCTACCTCTAAAATGGTCATAAGCTCCAAATTTGTGTCCATGCCTTGATCATTTGTGTTCCCGTAGTTGGTAAGGATGCTTCAGTGAAAACATTTAAAAGGGTTTTCCATTAAAATTATTCGAAGGTGTGTATATTGGCATCAAGTCCAGCTCTCTCTTTCTCTCTCGGTGCATGTTAACTTAATGCTGTGTCTCTCTGAGCAGAGCCAGTTTTGTGGGATAGGAATTAAAACCCTGTCTCTTGGGTGCCTGTCCCAAATACAGGCTGATTGAGTTCAGTGATTGAAGCAAATAAAAGCCTGGGCCATTAAATTAAGTTTTACCGGATATGAGTCTGGACAGACATGGATGCAAACTGCAACCTAAGTGGCTAGTAGTGGTATACAATCACGAGGCAGTAATTCTAGGTTTCCTTTGATTGCAGCCTTTTCAGCTCAGTTTTCTTCTCCCTTCTCCCTCTAGGTGGCCATCCTCCTTTACTTTGCTGATCTCATTATCCGTTTGATGTGGAGACGGAGTCTGGACCCTGACAACTTCTCCATCCCCTACCTGACCGCCATGGGAGACCTGCTGGGCACTGGCTTTCTGGCCCTCTGCTTCCGCTGCGTCTCACTGGTTCATGGCCTGGGTCTCTGAATGTCTCCCCTCTCACCCCCAAACTCAAAGCCAGCCACTGTCTTGTTGCACCAAGTTTGTTACATTTACACAGAGATACTTTTGATTGGACAGTAAAGCATTTTCTGATGGTTATCACTGGGCCAGTTCATACAGAGGAACTTGTCTTTGTCAGAAATTCAAACCTTTACAGTGATGGAGAGAAGGCACAGGCAACACCCCACCCATTTACACCATCTTCTGGGAGAAGGCTTTGCGTCATAAACACGTCCGGCCAATCAGATTCTTTCATTTGAGGACAAAAAACGTTAATATGTGTTGAAGTTTTATTTCTCTGTCCATCACTATATTGACCTTTATTTTGAAATCATTCCTCTTTATCTGTCTTTTAGTTTTATTGCATTAACTAAATGTGAGTTTGGTGCTCACCTCATCTCTCAGCTCACCTTTTTGGCTTCATCAGGGGAAAATGTAGCAACTTTACATCATAGCAGCAAGACTGAACAAATGGTCCATTTGAATGTGGAAATATCAAACAGACTTACAGCAGCCCATGTTTGAGTGGGCTGTACTATGCATCAATGCAAGAGATTGTGGAGGTCGATGTATGTAGTACACTAACTGGAATTTTCATGGCTGCATGTCCAACATATGTTACATGGCATTGATTTAGAATGAATGGGACAGATTTAGTTGTCATGCTAATCAGGTCATGTACCTGTAACACACAGGGGAATGTTTCATCATTACATGAAAAGAATTGAATCTCCACTATTATTCTTATAATGTACTTTATGTACTGTCTTTTCTTAACGTTTTCTGCAAATTTATTTCTGAGGTACCGTAAGAGGCAAACAGATAGAATGGGGTAATCGGTACTTTCATGACCGAAGGCAAATGGCATGGCTGGAAACAATATGATTAGGAGGAAGACACTATCAGTAGCTGTGGTGGGAGTTTGTGTCAGTCATGAGCAATGAATTCACCTCTGTTCTGAGTGTGTCATGTTGCAGAGGACTGTGCAAAGCGGATTTACCAGCTTGAACATTTCCCATAAGTGGTAACTGTCATGAGATGGTATACTGCACCCGAAAGACTTATGAAAGAGACATGTTTGGTAGCTCTGTTAGTTGGAGAACCATTAACCAATGTTTCAGCGAAAGCGAACTGACGCAAAGACTTTTTGTTTGTAGAAGGGAGGGTATCCACCAGCAACTTCTTGACAGCTTTAAATTATCTTTGCATCTCTAATCCCTTCTGTAAAGGCATCTACCGGCAGCATGTCATTTTTATGCCTCTGTGCTGGTGAAAGCCGTGGCCTGAGGCACTACTTTTTAGGGTTGTTGGTATGTCATCCGTACATCCATCCCTCCGTCCCATTCTTGTGCATGAACTGATTAGTTTTTGGTCAAGGTCACTGTGACCTTGTCTGTCTCATTCTTGCGAACACAAAATTGTGAAAACACCTCGAAGGAATTCCCTCACAGTTGGCACAAACATTCAGTTGGATTGGAACTAATTAGATTTTAGAGGTCAAAAGTAAAGGTCACTGTGACCTTAAATCCATCTCATTCTCGTGAATGCAATATTTCAAAAACACCAGAATGTCTTTAAATTTGACACAAACCTCCAGAAGGAGATCAAGATGTAGAAACAGATTACAATTTGGCGGTTAAAGGTCAAAGGGTCAAGGTCAGTGTGACCTCACAAAAAATGATTTTGGCCATAACTCAAGAATTCTTGTGCTAATTATGACAAAACTAAACAGGAATGTGTAACAGGATAAAACGATAAAGTGATGACATTTTATATCCAAAGGGTCAAAGGTCAACTTCACTGGGACATCATAATGTTCTGCATAAAACAATTTTCTGGCCATTACTCAACAACATATCTCAGCAATCAGCACAGTCCAGGGCCCACCTTGAAACTGTGCTAATTGTACAGATCTTCTGTGCTGGTGGGGGAAGGATGTGAGTGAAGCATCCATGTTTTCACAGACATGGATGTGAACTGTAGGAGAAACTGTGCAGAGGCATACAAACTGGCTAGGAGAATAAAATCCACTAACAGCTTAAATTAATTGTTTGACATTTTGTGACATACTCGTATTTGCTCTCTTGCTGAGAGTTAGATGAGAGGATCAATACCTATCTCGTGTGTACATGAAATATGAAGCTATCGCTAGTAGCTGGCTAACTTAGCTTAGCGCAAAAAGTGACAGTGGGAAAAAAGCTAGGCTGGCTCTGTCCAAAGGTAACAAAAGCAGCCTTTTAACATCTATAAAGCTTGCAAATGAATGTATTATTACCTGTTTGTTTAATCCATACAAAAACAGAAGTATTAAAACAGCAATTTGCCATTTTACAGGGTCATGTGCCCAACAGTTTCTTGGTTTGGAATTTTGTTTTTTGTATGAATTTAAAGAACTAGATATGATGTATTAATTAGAAAGCTTTACAGGCGCTTGTCGATGTATTTTTCCTAAATTCTGACAACGCTAGGCTAAAAGTTACATCGTTTCCAGTCTTCCAGCTGC
This sequence comes from Epinephelus moara, assembly GCF_006386435.1. NCBI lineage: Eukaryota > Metazoa > Chordata > Actinopteri > Perciformes > Serranidae > Epinephelus > Epinephelus moara. The sequence continues at coordinate 14,369,891 of NC_065521.1, read as the reverse complement.
TGGCTGTAGCTTCACACTTACCGTAAAAATCGGTAAATTGGCATCAATCCTCTCATCCAACTGCCATCAGTGGAGCAAAAAGCGCATTTCCCAAAATATCAACCTTGTCTTTTGAGGTCTGGAACAGGATCTGCTCATGTGCAAATCATTCAGTAAAGCCACAACACCAATTCTTCTTACCATTGACCAGCTGTTTCTACCTCTGCACTTCTTCCACTTTGAAGTCTGTGTCATGGGAAAATCCCCAAAATGGAATAAAAAGATGCTCCTTGAACAATTTATTCATGTATTGAAGGGCAGGGGCCCGAAACGTAACAATACATGAATAAATTGTTCAAGGAGCAGCTTCTGGTGTGCGGACTTTATCTTTTTATTCCATACTTACCTTTTGGTCCAGCACCCAGCATTACATTTTTTGGGATGTGCGTGCTACTTTTACCTGTTATTAAAATCACCAAAATACCAAACATGTGAATAAGGACGTATTTGTGCCCCACGAAAATGCCACAATTCTGACTTAAATCCCCATGATGCATCGCTAAAGCTGTCTCCAGTATGTCTAATGTGGTTGATGTACTGCTTTTTGTTGCACATATAGTAGGTATATACAGTGTAATAAACATGGTACTTGCAAACTGTACTACCCTACAATGGCAGAGCACTGTAACTATGGAGGCAGTGAAGTTTAAGGGGACCTATTGTGCTTTTCCTTACTTTCTGTCATATATATAACATTACAGTGTTGAATGTTCATATTAAACATGGCCAAAGTTTTAATTAATGAGGTAAGCCTATGTAAAAGTAATCCTTGATAGCAAAACCTCAGGCTTCATACCTTTCTGAACAGTTTCCAACATTTTGTCCCCTTTGGAGACAAACTGACATCATCTCATGACAGATTTCTTTATATGGTCATCTGCGCTAGGCATGCTACTTTAAGTGTTTACATCACGTAGCCTACACTGCTACATGTAGCAACATGCTAACATCAGGGAAACATGAAATCTTGATTGTCAATATTGTTGATTTCTCCCCAATTTTGGATCGTATTCCTGCTGGAACATGTCCAGGTGTCAAGATTTTGGTCAAAAAGCCGTTATTGGTTATTCTTTACAGCAGGCAGTGTCGCTATACTCCATTACAGTCATTATCCAACTGCAAGTACACTGCTACATGTGGCTAGATGCTAATGTCAGGTTGCCAATGTTGTTCATTATTTCTCCCAGAGTTTGGATCGTATATTTGCTGGAACATGTCTTGTCATGAAGATTTTGGTTTTTGGAAGCTTTTATTGTTTTTTTTTTGTTTGTTTTTTTTAAATAGAAGAAAGGGCCGTTGTTCTCCATTACAGTCATTCCCCTTTCTGCAATGATGGTGCAGAGACATTTAAATAAGGAAGACCCGGAAATGCTGACCAATCAGAGTAGACTTGGCTTTTTGGGCTTAAAGAGACAGATGCTAAAACGCAGCGTCTCAGACAGAGAGGGGATTCAGGTCTTCCAGCACAGACAGAATAAGGAAAATAAATTGTCTTCTGAACATCAAAGCATGTAAACGTGTTCTAGTAGAAACCCAAAATACAAGTATGAATCTAAAAATGAGCATAATAGGTCCCCTTTAAGGAAAAAAGGTTTAAAGTTCTCAGGCAGGATGGCAAACTGTACAATATATAGAGAGGTCATAATACTTGCAGTTTTTTTTACCCCCAAAATCCTTACCTAAAAAATGCAGATACTGCATAAGATAATCTGCATGGAACTGCAGTATCTAATAATAAAATGTGTTATCTCTGCACTGTCTTATACATTTTACCTATTTTGTTTGAGAAAATTAACTTTAAGTTTGATTATTATTTGCAGTCCATTGCTCATACAATATAGTAAATGTGATGATGAGTCCCAGTGCATTGAGTTTACCAAACTAGAGTGAAGTGCAGCAGCCAGGGACGCAATACTAAGCCAGAATGCAGTAACTAGAGAGCCAAAGTGCTTGTTTGGTTTCCGTTTTGTCTGTTACATCATTACTGCACATTTAAAAAGCTGTTTTCACTGAAATTACACATTTCTATGGCATAATATATTTTATATAGTAAAAGAGTTGCCAGAGAGTCCCATACTGATTCTAACTCAGTTTTGACCAAATATGTAGTTACTGCATTTTGCCTTACAGGGATTTATCATACTAGAAATTGTTCAAAGGCCCAAAATGATGGTGTTCCAAAGCACTGTGAAGCCCTGAAAACGTGTCTGCACCTCTAATTGTAAAGCAGTTTCAGTATTCAAAAAGTAATTGCAATATTTTGTTTATTGTGAATTTGTGGTTCCACTCAATGTAAAAAAAAAATAAAAAATACAGCTGTAAGTATTTGTTTTCACCCGTCAGCTTAAGTTTATGTGTTTACTGTGTAGCTGCAGAGGATCTTTGGTATGCCCTCACTACTTGATACCAACAGTCCCTTTAATGGAAGGTTCACAAAGCCTTACTGTTCATTATGATGTTGACAGAACCATAAAACCTCATCATTACAGCAGTGTATGCACATGCATGCACATTAGTGTGCTCAGACAGAAAGCAAAGCCAATTTTCACCCTGCGTCATTCACACGAATTTGACAGGTGAATTTGGAACTCACCTTTTACCCCAGTTGTTTATTTTCCGTCCAGCCTCACTCCATCTTCTTCTCATCTCTGTACGTTATCGAAGCAAATTCATAAAGCCCTGAGATGCACTCAGATTAAAATTTTACTTGCGTTCTGTCTGAACACACAGTTAAAACTTCAACTAAAGTCATGTTTAAGGATTTTCTCTTCCCTTGTATGCAATATTTTAGTTTACACAAACACAAAGATTACAGTTAATATGGAAAAAAAAAACTTTAACTGCAGAAAAACAGTATTTGGAGATTACAGTCTGGAGTACACTGGCTATCTCTCTGTCCTGGCTATCGTTTTTTAATGTGAATGAGCTCAATCTCAAAATACAGAAATTCGTTAGCGCACTAATGAAGTCACATGTAACAATTTTGCTGTTTGCTGTTACTCGTAATACCTATTTTAGAGACAAACCTCGTAAACACTGAAATCTGAGGCATTTCTGAAAAACAGCCTGTCTTGTCGATAACTGATCTTTGATGTGAGGTATTTCAGTGGTAATAGTGCTTTGCTAAAAGCTTTTATTGTGACACTGTTACACAGTACTTTCTACACTCGGAGGTAATGAAATATAGATAGCGTACTATTTTCTTTCACTCAAGCTTACTGAGATCTGTGTATTAACTGTGATACTGTGAGAATTAGACCACAGCTAAGGTTGTGTCGTACCAGCACATAAGTGTGTCTTAATCAGTAGGGCTGGATGATGTATCATAAAGTCTATCATTTTAAGTTGTCACTGTTATAAGTATTTATTGTGTTGTCTCATTTCTGATGTCTTTAGGAATTAATTACAGTATTTCAAGTAAATATACGGAGGTCGAAAAGTTTAATTTTTGACAGTCACTTTATTTTAGTTGTTAATAATAATCATTTGAAGGAATAGTTCAGTGTTTTGGGAGATATGTTAATTCACTTTTTTGCCGAAACTTAAATTTGAAGGTCGGTATCAAGCTTCTTCGCAATGCAGTGATTTCTCAAAATGCTGAACTATTTCCATAAAAATTTGGTTTAACATCCAGCCCTACTAATAATTACGTCAAAGAGTGATGGCAAAATACCTGATTGTAAACTTGCACCTTTCTTGTAATAGTAGTCTAAAATTGCCTTGAAAACAAAATTCATGTCAACTGTGTCTTGTGTAAAATCTCATCTAACAACCATGTCAATGTCAAAAAAGTAGTAGCTTTATTTCAATGTTGCAACAGTCTTTTCTCTTTTGCTGTCTGTTGGCAAAACTTTGTACTGTACTTCAGTGTTGACACTGCCACGTTAGGACTTTAGGGGATTTTAAAATGCCTTTGTTTTCTAATCCTGCTGTGTTCACTGTCACCTGAGCTTGCACACCTTCAATGTGTTATGTCTTATGTGTGCGCAAAGATGAAGTGTGGAATCAGAAATGTGACAAATGTTTGGTGAGTGTTTATGTGATTTTGTGGCTTTGAACAGTTATATTTTAATAAAAACTAACAGTGTAATGAAATACATTTACTTTGGCACTATCACCTAAATCAACCAAAAGAAACATTTTTTCTTACTCTATTGCCATCAGGTGGAGTTACCAGTAATAACAGCAGCCAGGTTTCCTATGAGGTTTTCTTTCACATACTTTACCTTGAGTTTTGTTTGTTTTTGACACACTATACTGTGATTTTTTTCATACTGTACTATGGCATTTTGACATACTATGATTTTTTCCATCATGCTATGACTTTTTTCAGGATACTATGACTTTTTATGAGGTTTATTAAGACTTCCTTCTTAACTGAGTTTTTTGTGTAAATATTATACATTTTTTTCCACATACTATACAGCAGCTTTTTTTAATGACTTTCTAGCATGTTATGACTTTTTTTACATATACTATGATTTTTTTTTTTAGCATACTATACTGTATACTTTTTTGACAACTATACTGTGACTTTTTGACAGACTATGCTATGACTTTTTTGACATGCTATACCATGATTTTTTTAGGCAATCTATACTTTGACTTTTTTGACATACTATTCTATGACTATTTAGACATACTATACTATGACTTTTTTGGCATACCATACTATGACTTTTTAGGCATACTATACTATGACTTTTTTTGACATACTATGCTATAATTTTTTTTGACATACTATACTATGACTTTTTGGCATACTATGTCATGACTTATTTTGACATACTATACTATGACTTTTTGGAATACTATACTATGACATCTTGATATATTATACTATGACTTACTAGGCGTACTATACTATGACGTTTTTGGCATACTATGACTTTTTTGACATACTATACTATGACGTTTTTGGCATACTATACTATGACTTTTTGGAATACTATACTATGACATCTTGATATATTATACTATGACTTTTTAGGCATACTATACTATGACTTTTTAGGCATACTATACTATGACTTTTTTTGACATACTATGCTATGACGTTTTTGACATACTATACTATGACTTTTTTGGCATACTATACTATGACTTTTTTGGCATACTATACTATGACTTTTTGGAATACTATACTATGACATCTTGATATATTATACTATGACTTATTAGGTGTACTATACTATGACGTTTTTGGCATACTATGACTTTTTTGACATACTATACTATGACTTTTTAGGCATACTATACTATGACTTTTTTTGGCATACTATACTTTGACTTTTTTGACATATACTATGACTTTTTTGACATACTATGACTTTTTTTGGCATACTATACTTTGACTTTTTTGACATATACTATGACTTTTTTTGACATACTATGACTTTTTTGGCATACTATACTATGACTTTTTTGACATATACTGTGACTTTTTTAGCATACTATACTTTGACTTTTTTGACATATACTATGACTTTTTTGACATACTATACTATGACTTTTTAGGCATACTATACTATGACTTTTTTGGCATCCTATACTATGACTTTTGTGGCATACTATATTATGGCTTTTTTGGCATACTATACTAAGACTTTTTGGAATACTATACTATGACTTTTTAGGCATACTATAATTTGACTTTTTTGACATAGTATACTATGACTTTTTTTGCATACTGTACTTTGACTTTTTTGACATATACTATGACTTTTTTGACATACCATACTATGACTTTTTTCGCATACCATACTATGACTTTTTTGACATACACTATGACTTTTTTGACATACTATACTATGACTTTTGTGGCATACTATACTATGACTTTTTTGACATACTATACTATGACTTTTTTGATATACTATACTATGACTTTTTTGACATACACTATGACGACATACTATACTATGACTTTTTTGACATACTATACTATGACTTTTGTGGCATACTATACTATGACTTTTTTGGCATACTATTCTATGACTTTTTTGGCATACTATACTGTGACTTTTTAGGCATACTATACTATGACTTTTTTGGCATACTATACTATGACATCTTGATGTATTATACTATGACTTTTTTGGCAAACTATACTATGACTTTTATGGCACACTATTCCATGTTTTTTTTTTTTGGCATACTTTACTATGATGTTTTTGCTATATTATACTATTACTTTTTTGGCATGCTCTACCATGACTTTTTGGCATATAATACTACAACTTTTTTGACATATTTTACTATGACTTTTTATTTTGACAAGACTATACTATGACTTTTTTGACATATCATACTATGACTTCTTGATATATTATACTATGACTTTTTAGGCATACTATACTGTGAATTTTTTTTTGACATACTATAGTATGACTTTATTGATATATTATACTATGACTTTCTAGGTATACTATACTATGATTTTTTGACATATCATATTATGACTTTTTAGGCATACTATACTATGACTTTTTTGGCACAATATACTGTGACTTTTTTGACATACTATAATATGACTTTTAAGGCATATTATACTATGACTTTTAAGGCATATAATACTATGACTTTTTTTGGCATAATATACCATGACTTTTTGGCATACTATGGCTTTTTTGCCACTCAGTTAGAGTGTGGATACTAATGTTTCTGTTGGATCCAAAAGTCATAATGGTGATGGTTTTCTTTAGTTCCAACACCAAAATGCTGTCTGATTACTCAAGCAGCTTCTCTTGGTCAGCACCTGTCAGATCATGTGGCATTTCTGATCAACAGAAAAGGGGTCTCTGACCCACTTGGACCTGGCCTCAACTGGGAAGTACTCTGTGAACTGGTCTGCCATGAATAACTGCATGTTAAAGTGAAGTGTCAGATGAGCCCTGCTCCAGACAGGTCTCCAGAGTTGGAAAATCGGAGACATCCCTAGCCTTGACCTTGATGGCAAGCAGCTACAGCTTTTTTTTTCATTGCAGTAATTTTGTCAAGGACGTTAAAAACTGTCAGTGACTCCGTGTAGTCCCACATTGAGCTCATTCAGTTGTGAAAACATGCCTGCTAGATAGGCAAATTTTGCCAGCCACTGTGAGTCATACAACAGGTTAGCCAGAGCTGAGTGTTGCTCTTGTAAAGAAAATCTTCACTTCAGTTCTGATTGCAGTTCAAAGAGCCTTGTGAGCACTTTCCCTCACGACAGCCCTCAAACTTCCGTATGCAACAGTGGTTGCACATCTTCACTTCCCATTTCATTGCACAAGTCACTGAACAGACATGAGGTCAGAGGTTGAGCCTTGATGAAGGTCACAACTTTGACAGCAGCGTCTAGTACAGATTTAAGTTCCTCTGGCATCTTCCTCATGGCCACCTCGCTATGTAAACTACTATGTGTCCATTTAACACTGGGCACGACCTGTGTTATCTGTGCCACTACACTGTTGTTTCACCCTGTCATGGCTCTTGCTCCATCTGTACAAACTTTGATCCAGTCAGAGGCATTCTCCTCTGCTTAATGACATTATTTTGGTCTACTTTGACTTTTACTCTCACTTTGGCCAGTTAGGTCTTTCAGCAAGGCTCTTGTGTACCACAAGGTGGCGTCACACAGTTTGGGAATCACTGTCATAAAAAATGTCAGAAAGTATAGTATAGTAGAGTATCTCAAAGAAACAAAAAAGTCATAGTGTGGTATGTCTGAAAAGTGTTAGTAAAAAAGTCATAGTATGGTATGTCAGAAAATTTGAGTTTCCCATTAAAAAAATCATTTAAAAAAATGTGATAGCATAAAGTTTAATTGTAGTACGTCATGAAAAAATCATATACAAGCTCATAGTATGGTATGTCATTAAAAAAATGCCAAAGTATTCTAAATTGCCACAGAAACGTCATAAAATTGTCATGTAAAAGTTATAGTATAGTATGACATAAAAATGTGATAGAAAAGTCATTGTACAGCAATCCATAAAGTTATAGTATTTTAGTAAAGATGTCATAGAAATGTTATAATATAGTTTGTCATAAAAAGCATAATAGAAAAAATAACGACAAATATATAACCTAAATATCTAACTTTAAATGTATTTTAAGGGTTTTAAATGTTGTTAAATGTATTCACTTAAGACCTAGCAAACACCCTAAAAAAAAAAAAAAAAAGTACAGTAAATGGCTTGAAATTTGACATAGTCATGGTCAGAGTCCACAATTTCAGCGAACCAAGAATTCTTTTGTTTATTTTTGTATGATGAAATTATGAATAATGGTTTGGTCATAGTTGTAGCCAGGAGTCATCTTGAAAAGGCTGACTTTGAAAATTTCAGCAAAGCTTTTAAGGAATTTTTTCATGACTTCAAAAAGTCATCAGTTTGTCACAATGTATTTTGACTTTGGGGTTCCAAACAAAACAAACAAAAAAGCTATACAATAAAATAACTTCAAACTTCCATACCTCTGCCAGGGAGGTTATGTTTTGTGGTTCAGTTTGTGTTTGTTTTTTCGTATCACCAGGAGAAAACCGGAAGCCTGATTTTCATGAGACTTGGTGAAAGGGTGTAACATGGGCCAAGGACGAAACCATTACATTTTGGGGTGGATCCAAATCACGGGATGGACACACTTTCCACTTTCATCATTGCAAGATGCAGAATTTGGCTTTGTGCAGTTGTTACTCTACAAGTGCCTTAGATATGGGTCTTTCTTTGTCCTTTTTGGCCGCACCAAGCACCTGTACTGTAATTGTACCAATCGATGTACATCAAAATCCAAACGGCGGCTGGCTTGACCAGATTCTTATAAACAATTACTCACTTTACCATGGTCCATACACCACAGGAAGAAAAACTGCCACTGGGAGAACATTTTTGAGTTTGACTTCAAGGCTGCTTGTGATGACAGACAAAAAGAAAAAATAACCACACACACACATACACGCACTCAGTGATGCTGTTAAGGGATTGTATTTGTAGAAACTTCAAGGTATCCAGTCAGTCAACCATCACATCAGCAAGTGCACTTCAGTTATCAAGTTATCACATTCACAGTTTTGTGGCACAAGTAAACTGGTGCATGAGAGATTCTTTCAGATTGTGCTCTGTTCACTATTTCACAGTGACTCACCAAGTCACAGGTCTGACTAAAGGAGCATTTCCACAGAAATGACTGGAGATGTGTGACTAGCTGTGTTTATTCACAGCAGCGTCTGGGCATTTGAGATGGATACACACTATGTTTTATCCCTTTGGAAGAACAAGCTACTTGTCATTTGGCTTCTGTATTTTCCAGAAAAGAAAAAAAAAAGAAATTAAAAGGTAAAACATATATTTTGTGCAGCATGTCATCGAGCCAGTAGGAAGAAAAAACATGAAGGGTGTGATTGGGTTCTGGCAAGTCACATCTTCTTGCAAATTATGGCTTAAATCACACACTGCTACAAAGGGGAGCATTAAAATGAAAACCCTGTAATCCACGGCTGCATTCATAGCAAACAGAAAAATAAATGGCACAAGCACAAATGTAAGGCTTCAATAAAAGAGGAAGTCACTTATGAAAACACAGTTTTAACACATTGCAGATACTCACACACAGATATTGCACTTCTCAAAGCATTACTACAGGCAGAAAAGAAAAAGGCAATGTTTCCAGAGTGGGCCTGCCGGGGCCTGTCTGACAATGTTCTTCAGCGAGATGAAATATTTTACATAAGTTATCTGGAAGATACAGAGATAAAGAGATGAAATTAAACACAGTCTCCGGCTAGTTCAGAGCCAACTTGCCTTGACACGAGCCACCGCACTTTATAAGCAAAAATGTAATATCCTGACTGGGGGACATGTCTGTTTTAATGGAAATGTTGACTTTTGTTGCTTTGTGGTGAATTCTTGTTCTCAGGGAGTGAAGACATGTCAGGTCCAGATGAATCCCAGCATTTAAATATTTCCAATTCACCCAGGCTAGATAAGTATCTTATAAACAGGGTAGCCCCAGGATGTTCTGAGTCTTTGTGTAGAGTGGGAAAATAAAATAACTTCTTTCAGTGGGAAAAGTAGGGAATCATTAAACAGCTTTATATTGCTGTTATATAATAAGACACTGATAATAACAGCGTATCCAAGGGTGTGAGATGGTGAGGTCTTACTGTAAAACTTTTTTGGGAGTCCATTATTCCCTCATAACTTCATCACAGGTTTTCTGTAAAGAGGTTTATAATTTGGTACTAATCATGTGGAAAATGAAAACTAATTTCTGACACTGTTACTCTAATAAAAGTGGAGGTCAAAAGCAGTCATCTATTTCCAAAAAACTTGCACATTTTTTAATTAACTGGAATTATTTTGCTGGAATCCAGTTTCTGTTTTACCTTTTATTACTATTCCCAAATTATATTATCTTTTATTAAACCTCCTAGAAATAGTTGAGGAATTTACAGAGATGGAAAAATAAACAATTTACTTTAAAGTCAACATGAAAGAAGTGAAATTATTTTCAAAGTACACAAAATTAGCTAGCATAGTTTGTTTAAAAAAGATACAAGTTTTTGCAAGGTTTGACAATTCCTAGTGAAATTATGTAAAACTATTGGATGATTTTACCCCATTTTTCAATACATACTGGACTTAAAAGAGCACTCTACCCATGTTGTATTTCACTATAACGTTGTCGGTCTCACGATGGACAGTTTTAGAAAGCATTTTGATATCATCTTTTTTGATTCCACACATTCTTACTTGTCAAAACCTGGGGCCGTATTCACAAAGCTTCCTAGTGCTAAGAGTTGCTCCTAGTGACGTGATGTTTTCTTAGAATTGCCCCTTAATGTTAAGACTAGGTCCTTGAAAAGATAAAAGTTATTCACAGAGTATGTTAGCCCTTAAAAGAGCTCCTAAGGTGAAAAACTGTTAAGAGGTTTAAGAGTTTCTTAAGCAGAGGAGAAAATGGTGGAAACTCAAAGAAATGCTGACAATGAAATGTTACAGATTAGATCCTGCAGGGATAATATGCGGTCGATCTCATTAGGGATATACAAGCATTTTCCACCTAACGCTATGACAGCAGACATAAAGTAATTACAGCACTAAGATATTTGGAAAACTGGGAAAAAAGGCAACAACAGTGCAGCAGTGATGACTTGTGTCTGTCTCGACCTTCCATCAGCAGAGTCATCACACTAACCATAAAACCAAACACATCCATTAAAGCAAGCATCACACCTAGCAACAGTCTCAACCACACCTCCTCACTAAGATAAAAGTTTCTGTCTCTTCCTTGCTCAGAGTTGCTCTGAGAACTTTCCGAAATAATTCGCAAGCTAGAACTCCTTAGGAGCTCTCTGAGAGTATTCTCTGAATGTTTGTGAATACAGCCCCTGGTCTACATAACCCACAATGCAATTCAACTGCAAGAGTTCAGTCAGAGATACAGGTGTGCTAGGTATGCTAGTAGCAGCTAATGTAGCCTCCAGCCATTAGTTTTAACCACATGTATGAGTAGCGAGCTCCAGAGGTCTGGTGAGCTCAGACCCGACCGACGCTGACTCAAGTGGAATTTATCAGACGTTGTGCTGCTCCCTGTGGAGCCACAAAAAGCTTTAGAAAGCTCTTTTTTCTCCAAATACGCAGTTACACTCCCCAACACCTGTAAACAGACTCTGGTGTGTAGTTCCCCTTTAAACATTTAAGACCATTTAAGGACATTTGTAATATTTGATATTTTCACAGTGCAGGCTTTTAATAAACATGTTCCTACATTCAAATCTGTATTATTTTTAACATAAATTCCATCCCATTTGCTGAACAAGGCCCTGCAGTGGAGATGCCTGTAGGTGGATTAACCCCTCCATGTGCCTGCATTCACCCTAACAAGGGGAGCTCTGAGCGGGAGTAGAGCTGGGCTGGACCCTGCCCTGACCACAGTTATGTGGTTGTTTGTTCAGCCTACCTGCCCAGAGCTAAATACAGACAGTGATAGAGGAGGGATGGCAACAAACTTTTACTGGAATTAAGGAGTAACTGCGAGTTTCCCTGGAAATGACTCAGATATGTGTTTAAGATGGTGTCGACGAGTGCTGTGACAAGTTATGTATGGAGAGCCCACGCAACGGGCTGTGATGGCCTTTGAATTGTCTTGAAGATTTCTATTTGGCATGAGTTTATGTGCAAAAGCCAAAAAAGCAAGTAAAAAGTATGACTCTGAAAAAGAGAAACCCCTCGCTTCTTTCATATAAAAGTTCATTTTCACAAAATCATGAGCCCAAATCCTTACTAACACACACACGTTTCCATAACAATAAATACTTCATGCATTGACATACATAAATAAATGCCATCCATCGATATTCTGCTGTAGGTGCTCTAAATGATTCTGCTGTGTTCAGTTTCACAGTCAGCACGTTCACCTGTACACCACCCATGGAAGAGGAGAACCTGCTCCTCAGAAGTCTGACTTTAATTTATGGCTCATTAGTTCTCAAAAGACCAAGTCATGGGAGAACTACTGTAGTGGGCACAGCAGGGATGCTGGGAAGGCATATCACACCAACTTGTTGAGCATGTTTAACAGACAACAGAACTGAAAGTCAAAGAAAGGTTTGCTCAATTTGAGAAAGTTATTTCTAGAGAGAGAGCAATCAGGTGCATAAAAAATAAATACTGAATTCTAACTAAATCTAAAGCCCCGACAGACAGGAGCTGTTTGTAGAGACAGTTTGTGTGTCACCTGCATTTTCAAACACATTTTGGGAACAACCCATCTGCATTCTGCTCTGCCAAATTTCAAAACAATACACTGTTTTCACACCAGAAAACAAACCGACAAATATGGCAGATGCTCGGTAGATTGCAGCGCAAACCGTCTGTCTGTTCTTCTCAGGAAGAAATTTGGTTCCATTCACAAAGTTCAATTCACTGGAACCAAAACATCAAGTCTCCGCATCTGTTTTTGTTGGAGCGTCACAGCAACAAGTCAGTGCTTGTGAAGGACCGCTCCAGGCAGCGATGAAAATTGGCCATGGCAACCAAAAAGTGCAAAATGATCACAAACAAAAAGTCTGAAAGCAATATGAATACAAAAATCATCCAAACTATCAAACAACCATGGCAGTGATGTCAATTCTGTTTTGTCCTGCCCTTCATCGAGTACTGAGGTACTCTGGCGTGGAGTAGTTGAAGAGCAGGAAGTCCATTCGATACAGGTTGAACAGTTTCTTCTGGTAGAAAGGACTGATGTGCTTAAAGAAGCGTGCTGCCATGTTACCATCAGTCCTGGTGCTTTTACCAGACGTGGGAAACTGAAGTGTCCCCTCCACCCCAGCCAACCTGAGCACAGCCTGAGCATCTGGCTCCAGAGTCTCGTACTTCCCCACTACGTCATAGTGGATCAGGCAGGGGTGGCACAGGGAGTGCACCCGCTCCCAGTGCTCGTTAAAAGGTTCCTCCCGTTGGGTCCGAGGGTCCACCAGGTACTGCACAAACTCGTTGAAAGTAACGTCATTCCCTTTCTCCAGCGCTTCAGGCTCTGGGCTGGGACGGTGCCGGCGGATGATCTTGGTTCCATAGCGCTTGTGGAAAGCGGTGTTGTAGCTACGGGTGAATTTGTTACGGTAGGCGGACACCAGGCGCTCAAAGGGTTCCCGCACGAAGATGAACTTGAGGTAGCTGCGAAGGCGATGGTTGATCTCAGGGACTGAGAACTCGGAAAGTGTGCGGAGGTTACCTGCCACATGGGCCTCGTTTGCAGGGATGGCAAGGGGGTCGGTGTAGCGGCCGTCGCTTGTGAGGACCATAAGGACACGCTTCCAATTAGTGCAGGCTACCTGGAAGTGATAGAGGAGAGGAAGATTCTCTTTAAAGCCAAAATACACATTTATACATGGAGAAAGTGAGAGCTAAAGTATTTTTATGCACCACAGCTGTCTCAACAGTCCTTCAATACATCAACTGAGTATTATTTTAATAACTACTTATAGCAGAAAAATATGTTCTGTCATCTAGGACAGGGGTTTTTAAAGTCTGATGCTGCTGGCCCCACTAAGACAAAACAGAAGCCAACTGCATCCTCCACACCCTTCCTTATCAACAGGAAGTGCAACGCCATGAGCTTCTTGTGATCCCTGTTTGTTGTTAGCCTATAGCTGTTTACATTTTGGCAAGTTGGCCAAATTGAAAGTATGCTGAGTTAACTATCAGCATTTCCTGTTTGTAATGTATCCATGGATGTAAAAGACAACTATCACTGGAGTATTCTGACACTGAAGAAAACTTAAAAATGTGATAATTCTCAAGAAGTGCTGGAATTTTAAGGAGCGTCTTTTTTCTTTGATTTCTCTGGGGATTTTTTGAAGATTATTTGCAATGGACACTGTAGATGATATTCCTGGAAAGTGTAAATGACACTGAATCTAAAAATATGTGTATCATGTCTGCGTTCAGATTTGACTGAGTTAGGACTCAGAGAGCGAATGCTGTCTTTGATGTAAACTGTGGGCCAAACTACAATAATGTCTCCAAGTTGTTTTTAGAGCCCCAGCATGTACCTGTCTTTCATCTCACACAGTATCTTTGCCTCACATCTCTCCCTCTGCGTCCCCTCATGCAGCTGTCCCCCTGGGGGAAGCACACCTCACAGTGTGAAAACCTCCGCTCTAGAATTTCAGCTGCACTTGTTAATCTCATTGTGACCAACCTTGGGTACGTAGCAGTAAATAAGGCTGTGTTTATCATCCACAATGAGGTGTTTGAGATCATCAGATGAAAGCACTTGGCGCTTCCTCATGTGGCTCAGACAGGTCTGCTCCAGCAGCTCCCTGCGACCTTGGAGGGACCTCTGAGCTGCCAACAGCTCCAGCTGCTTGTAGGGATGTGATCAAGGTGATGCAGGACCAGTGAAAGAGGGTCCGGATGGGTGATAGAGGGAGGAAGATGCAGAAATAGAAATACCTTTTAAACAGTGTTGCAGGGAAATTTGTGTATCCAGAGCAACTCAGACAGTCAGTTTAATAAAAGTAAAACAACAGTCTCGTGATCGCAAGAAAAATTCGAGAAAAGTAGATTTCACCTTTATCTTAAAAGTTTTACAAAAAAACTGCAGTTACGGAGCAACAAAATTATTCATTTGGAGCTGTGATTTGACCACCAGGCAAACGTCAGTCCAATACTCACTCTCTTTTAGCTCTGTTTTTGGTGTCTACTACCTCTAGATGAAAATATCTGTCTCTTTAGCTGCTAAAATGCTCCACTATGTTCACTAACTGTGTCTGTCTGACGTTTGGTTCTGAGTAGGTAGTGTAGTGGGGTTTTTGGAGCTTTTTTGCTAAAACAGTGGGAGGGAACCTAAACAATGAGCTGAAACTCGCTGCTAATCAGAATCAGCTTTACTGGCCAACCATGTGTAAACATACGAAGAACATGACTCTGGTTTTAGATGTTCTTAATGTACTTTCACAGTTCCAAGAGCAATTTAAGGAAGGCAGAAATAGAAATAAAGCTACGGCCAACAAAGCTGAACAAAGATGGGTAAAAATAAACACAGAACCTTAAATAAAGCCAACGGGAGCTGCAGATTCGGGATATAACCTCTGCAGATTCATCCCTATGTGTGAACTCTTTAACGTTGTCACATTGTTGTTTGATAAATTGCTACAATAAAAATCTTTATTATAGCCAATATGATATCACCAGAGTTATTTTCTTTAACCTCCAGGGGACTTAAAGTACCTCAACCTTTTAGAGTCATGATCATTTCAGTCTGGACCAAAGTGGTAGACCAACCAATAGAGTGTCTTTCCAATTCCATTGCTAAAAACTAGTAGGAATGTAAATCACTAGTTTCATCACGATGTGATATATTACCGATTCTTTGGACAATGATACACATAGGTCTGTCACAATACAATTTTGATTTGATGCGATTCAGGGCCCTGTGATCGATATGAGACGATATTATCTGCCCATTGAACACAATCTGTTACAGAAGAAGCTGCCATCTCTTTCCTTTTTGCTTCTGGCCATAGAGATAGAAACAAAATAAATAAGACTGGCAGCAAAGCTTACTTTGACTCCACTAACAAACATAAACCAGCACATGTAAGTTGTTTTGCTCACTTACTATTACGCGTGTTTGCATTGCATAAATTAGCCTCACTGCTAGCAGAATATTTGTCCTCTACTTTTATTTTTCTTACTTACCATTGGTTTCAGTTACTGCATCTCCCAAAAGAGCAGCATGGCTTAATTTCAGCCTGCATGCACGTTTATTCAGCCTAACATTGTTAAACTTGTCACTACAGCAGCTAATGTTGCTGCAGTGAGAAGTTAGCAGAGTGATGCTCTGTTTTATCTCATAACAGCATTGTTTACATACAGCATGTGCTCTGTCTGTTGACCCCTATATTCTCCATAATTGAATATATTTCCACACTGCTGATTCATTCCTGAGTAAATAATGTTATCCTCCTCATCTTTTTCTTGGCTGCTTGTCATGATCTGCCTGGCGCTGTTTGACGGTGACACAGAATTTCAAAATAAAGGTGTATCCCTAAAGATAATGATATGGATCGATGTTTTCACTTTGCATTGGTGATAATGGATCGTTGATCATTGAATTGTGTTCTCACCTGGTCTCCATTGTAGAGGGTCTGCAGGGGACTTCTCCTACTTTTCCCTGGACTGCTGTCTGTCTTCACACCAGGTTCTACAGTGAGACAGACAAATCAAAAAATCCACATGATGACAGCTGCTCACCACATTTATTGATTACTTACTGTAGGTAAAAAAAAAATCACCATTTTATAGAGTGGCTCTGCTGTCTTCTTGCTCCCTTCATTTCCCACTTTTTCCACAGGATTTATGGTAAAATGTGAAATGGATATCACATATGGATAACTCATTCTGTTACACTGCATGTGTTATATGTCAAACAAAAGAACATGTCTGGTGAATTTTCACTGTGGGTTCTTTGTTGACTCTGGCACCAGTGATTTAAACCTGACCACATTACTTGTATTTTTTCCATAAGCCTTTATGTAGGTCACTAACCAGAGATGCTTTTTAACAACGTGTCATGTATTTGCACAGAGGTTTAAATTACTTTAAAGATGTCCATAGATTTATGGGAAAGGTCAGCGAGAGCCAACTTTCCAACCCTCTTCTGGTTCTGCCTTTGTCATGACGTGATCCTCCCTCCTTTCATTTTTAAATTCCATAGGAACAGTGTGTTCCCTCCAAACTCTGTCTCGTAGCTCTTACATAAGTTACATCTCTCCCCCCTTTAGTCTCTCTGTGCTCTTTCTTCTTAATCTGTCCTTTTTTAATTTGCATGTTCCCCTTCAGGAACTCTTTCCACAGCAAATCCACCAGAGGACACAATACTAAACAAGACAGATCTGGAGAACAACCACTATGCATCAGTGATTAGCTGTGGGTTCCAACAACACCACCTGCATAATATGTATTCATAATGACTGAGCTGCTGGAGGCTCTGCTAGTTTGAGGAAGTTAAAATATCTGGTTGAAGACCTTGTTATCATCTCTCCTCCGTCCTCCAGCCTTTATGAACACATCTGTCTTCTCCTTCCATCCCCCACTCCCATCCCCCTCCTCTCCTGCTCCCACCCAGGCCTGGTGGCAGTCAGTGGTCTGCAGCTAATGGTACTGAGCGAGAAAAGAGATATGTTTTTGCACATGTGGCTAAACAATGCAAAGGGTTACTTTACATCTTACCCAAAAGCTGGAATGAGATGGAGCCGGAGGACGTGGGGAATGTGCTTTATGTGTGTTAGCATGAGGGAATCTGCTTGACAGAGGATCTATGGAATGATGGGAACATGCCATACCATCATATGGAAAGCATATCAGCCAAAAAAAAAAAAAAAAAAACAGCACTTGAAGGGCTATGCTGTGCAAGTATGCAACATAAAACAGAGGCTCGTTCTCTCCCACTGTTTTTCTTTCTCTCTTCTTTCTGCTGAGTTCACATTCAGCAAATAAGAATGAACTTTCAGTTCTGAAATGGCACCCTAATATAATAAATCTCTCTGTCAGCTTGGGACTCTTGTCTGATGAGCAAACAGATAAACCACTATTGTTCACAAACTCTTGCTCTTGTTCAAACTGTATATTGCAACCGTAAATCATATCTGCTTCCTGCCATTTTGAGGAAGTAGAAAACAAAAAGGAGAATGGCTGCAGTAGTAGTGACTGGGCAAATACAGCAAAACATGTACTATGAGGATCTGACATAGACAGCGAGGCTGAGACTGCTGTGATGCAGCCTCTCCCAGTCCCTCCTCTGTGCCTAAGCTCACATGAATCACCACAATCCTCAACTTCCTTTGGGTGAATCTTTGCCACATCATCTGATCACGCAGAGATAGACATCTAAATCTTGTTGGACCATGTTGAAAGCTTTATTGGACACATATACATATACAAATCTTAGGCCACATATGGATACATAGAGCACACACACACACACAGACATATCAAATATATATGTGTGATTTTGTGTATATAATGAGGTACTGACATATATAATTGGATGTTCTGCACAGCACTCAGAGAATCAAAGTAGTTAGGATGCAATGTTGAGAAGAAAATGCAGAGAAATCAGACAGTGTAGGTTCCAGGTAGAAATTAATATAATGGATGAGGTGTCTAAGCTCTCAGGCAACAGCACTGCAGTTCACGTCTTAAGCAGTTTAAGCCTTCCACAAACTCAGGACGCTTCCTCAGGAAGCTGGAAAGTAGGTCAAGAGACACTTGTGGAGACCCTACTCATATTAATGGTTTATTGTCTGTTATCAGGTATAAAAACTAAATAATGGAAAGGAAACATTACAGTGATTCATCCATACTGATATCTTGAGTGGAAGTCAGGAAAAGGGCAAAGTTTTATAGAGCTAATTTATCAACTGCAATGTTTCAAGTCTTAAAACCTGAATATGCTGTAAACTTGTTTAAAAGGTCAGAAAAGACTGTTTGCTTTAAGGCATTGCACCATTTAATAAAGTCAACATTCTATTTGAATGTGCTCATAAACTGTAGGGTGAAAAAACTGAACAAAAAAACTAAATTACACTGGTTTCCCCACATCAGCAACAGCAGCAGCACCAAGATTGCAAAGTGGCTAATGGTATGGCACTCTTGCTCTGGGGCCACGTCGATTCTGAGTGGTATGTCATAATCAGTTTTTGGTATGTCACTGGCATTCTGTCAGCTTATCAGCACACGTCACTCCTCTTCCACTGCCATATACTAGGGCTGCACAATTACTCTAATACTAATCATGATTTCAGCTTCCCGAAATTAAATGAAGATGACTGGCTACAACACTGACATTTAAAATGTGTGCTCAGCTCATAGAAAACTCTGCTGCGTATCAAATTAACTGTTGCGACTGCAGACGGGCAAAACAAAAATCATCCGTCATAAACCATAATTACGTGCGACATGTCTGCACTGCAAAGCAACACAACTAACTTGTTAAACCACCTAAAAAACACCAGAGTCTGCAGAACGATGAATGCATGAAGTCCAAGAAGAATAACATAGTACCATTGCCGATGATCCTCGTCCTTGTATGGCGTCAATTCAGACATTTGACAACGGGTGAAGAAGAACCTTGTTTTAAGTCTTATTTTGATGCAAGTGGTCAATGGTGGTGGCACATATTGTCATATTTTTAAGTGCCATAAGCTATTAGAAAGACAGTGATACATTAAAAACAAACTGTTATATATCACTTACAATTGACACATGCCACTTGAACAAGAATGCTTGTGCTTGTGTCTTGCTCTGTTTTAAAGAAGTGTGATTTTTTTTTTCTTCAGACATGCCACTTGACTTTCTGTACCTCTATAAACTCCAGAAAAATCCAGCTAGAAACATTCAACTGATCCCTTCTCTTAAATTCTAAGAGCCTGTAACTTGTAATCAGCAGCACATCACCCCTCTTCCACTGCCATATACCTTTCCCCAGCCAACATATGCCACGGCTTATCATAATTAGTGATTCAATAATTATTGGCATGATGTTGGTAAGAAGTGGTCAATATCAGTGTAAGGTGAGCAACATATTGTTTATAAGTGCCATATGAGCTAGCAGAATGGCTGTGACGTATTAAAAACCAACAGTGACGCACCACTCAGCATTGACACATGCCATCAGAACAAGAGTGGCATACCATCAGCTCTCCTTGTGTCCTGCTCTGTTTTAAAGAAATGTGGGGAAATGTGGAGAAATGTTTTTTTTCAGACACACCACTTGATTTGTAGATCTGTGCATCTATGAACTTCACTATAAATTCCAGCTAAAAACATTCCACTGATCCTTTCTCTTAAATGTCACGAGCCTATATATTAAGGTCTCTGTGTTTACTGGCACCATAAACATCAGCCAGCCTCTCCTCCATTAGCAGTGCTATCTTTTGTTGTGTATTAAAAGTTAAACACAGGAATGCTTTTCTTATCCTTTATAAAGCATCAAAGCATACACCTGCACTAACACAGTTAATGTTTTTCTGCTCAATGGAAAAGTACACTCAGAGGTTACTCATCTCTGATCATCATACGCCACGTCTTTTTCTATGTCGTGTGTTCTATCACATGCACCAGAAAACCACCACTTCCTCTCAGACCCAGGAAGTGACACAATGCTGACAGTTGAAGAGGAGCAGAGGACTTACTACACACATAAACAAGCTCATGTTGAACTTGGGTCTGCCTGGTTTACAGCCTGTCAGGCGTGTGAAGCTGTGCTGATGTTTTAGTCACAGACAAACAAGGTTCCATTAAGCGTGCATACTGGTCTGGTTCAATATAAACAGACAGCACTATCTTATGACTAATCAGTTAACAGAAAGTCAGTGACAAAGTTGATACAGAAGTACTGACACACTTTCACTGTGTGTGTGGGCCCAGTGCATCCAAACTTTTTTTGTTGTTCATATTATTTAAGTTCTTTGTTATTTTATTGTATCAAGACAAATCTCTGCCCTCTGCTGTCAGCAGATACGCTTCCTTTTTTAGAAAAACCTCTTCCCCCCCTGTGATCTTGATAAACAGCACAGAGGATTCTGTGGCATCAATAATGTAAATATTTACTTAAAGAGGTAAAATTACACTTAATTGCACTTTAAACGATGCTTGTCTTTATGAGGTCCATGTAATGGAAGTTTCCATGAGAAAACCAGAGTGTAATTTGTTTGATCGAGGTGTATTAAAGTCTGTTTGCCTGTAAAACTGAAAGTGAGTGAAAGAGAGATTAGGTTGTCAGAAATGAAAACAACTGAGAGCAGGAAGAGACACTGGGGTTATCAGCAGTAACAGGGACGCCAGAATTTCTGTTTTTATTTTGAGCGTGGCTTGATTCAAAGATGGCACACTGTCTACATGCTCAGAGCTGCACATGGTGATAATTAGACCAACATGAGGTGACTTTGTAGTGGGGCAGGCAGTACTTTTTAATCTCACTCTTACTGTCCTTATTTTCACTTGCACAGTTCTTCATTAAATTACAACATCAACCACCTAATTTCTCACTTCAGGAAGTTGCACTTCAAAAACATATGTCAGAGTTCAGACTAACCTGAAATATATTTGCACCCCCTCTGGTCCTTTTAAAACATCAAAGGGCTTCAGTTTGATGGACTATGAGTTCACTTAGCTTAGACAAGAGGGTAGAGAGGCTCCCCTAAGTTGGTGAGACCTCAAAAGTTTGGGTTATTAGTCACCATGATATAAATAAAAGTATGCATGTCAGGATGTTTGGGTCAGCATGAGAGAGGAAAAAGGGGGTAACACCAGCACATAATAGTGTTGTCATGATACTGGAATTTCTAACTTCAAAACAATACCCTGAAATGTTGATATTCAATACCATTTCCGATACAAGCTACATTTTTTAATGAGAACATAAATAAACCAAGGCTATAACATGACAATGACATCTTTGCTTGTCTTGGTCAGTAGCAAAAAACAACTGCAGTAAATACTAACAACAAGAGAGTGAGAAAGTGCAGCTGGTACTGGCGTATCAATATTGCCAAAAATGAGTACTGGGACTGTTTCAAATCGGTTCAGAATCGACATCCATTGATGAATTTATATTTTTGACAACACTAGTACAGGTGTAGACTTTATACTACAGTTGGGCAAATGAAACATTTTATTACGATATATATATTTTTGTATATAATCAAGGTACTTTTACTTCTACGCCCAGATTCTCTAAAGCTTTGAAATTCCCAAGTAATAGTCAATACCAGCAAATTGAGTAAGTATAAAAGTTTGCAGTGTGTAACTTGGGTCAGTTATGCTAAGCAGGCAAATTCCTTCATTTCAACTTATCTGTAAAAAGGCAACAGTATGTGGTGATGTGTCACAAAGCAATGTTACAGATTGTTGCTGGGATGTTTCACTGAGAGATCTGCAACTTAATCAAAGGACCAAGTGTAATTGCTGGTAAGAAGAAAGCACTTGCACTCTGTGCTGTGTTGGTGATGCTTGAGTTGATAATATTAATTTGTGCCATTTCCTGTCTTTGTTGGCACAGGTTTTCAACAGAGTTAATATGAATCACCAGTCTGGTTTGTGTCTGACTTGTATTAGCCTTGCCCTATTTGGGACAGTCTCATCTACCCTGTGGCCAAACAGGCATTTAAATAGCCAAAGTATCACCACACCACTTAAGTCTTGATAGCACAGCTCTTTATATTTAGGGTTGCTGTGACTGTTACAATAAAAATTTATTTGAGAAAGTTTGCTGTCTGCTCCTGAAGAACTGCTGTATCAGTGTACATCGTTTATATTACTGTTTAGTTTTATAGTTTGTTGGTTTGAAACTAACAAACTCCTTTATACGTGAAACAACAGAGAAACTCCAAATGGATTACAGCTAACCTGCAACAGAACTCATGAAATCACCAATGCTACTAGTTTACAATAGCAGTAAGATCAGAGGCACAGTGTGACTAAATCATGAAGCACTGAAACCACAACATCATCTTCAGCATCTTTAGACACAAGCCTCCAGTTCTTGTCTTTGCATATAAATCCACTTATGCCTTAGTGCTTCCTCTTTTTTAAAACAGTTCTTAATGTTAGCAGTTTAAAAAGAGAAAAGCCACAAGGCTCTGCGATTTACAAGATAAAGCATGTTAGGGATATTAACAAATAGACTTGTGATATGTCCCACAGAGTGAGGCAGAACAAATAGCCAGCAGGTTTAACATGTGGTGTACAACATTCTCTGAAGAGCTGTTGGCATTGTGGAGGACCTTAAAGGCATCGCAACCTTCTTTGTTTGTTTCACAACAGCTGCAATTATGTCAAAGTCAGATGATAAGTGGCTGTGTGCATAAAGTAGCTCTGGTGTGTTCAGTTAAGAATTACACTTTTTGTGTATGACAGGGTGTGTGCAGGGGTGGACAACGGTGTTTGTGGGTAATGATATGTGTTCAATGACAAAGCTTACAGTGTGTGTTTGTGTGTGCTTGTGTCTACAGCAGGTTTAGATTAAAAAATGTGAATAGTGTACTGACTTTGTGGGCAAGACACATCAGAGCAGGCCTTGATGTTGCCTCTGATTAGAGTTGTGAGGTGGAATCCATCACTGTCAGAAGAGCCAGCACAGTGGATTCTTCTTTTGTGAACTAGACTGTAAAGCATCAGTGATACATGGCAAAAACAATCTTCAAACACCTGTAATCCATATGCGGCAGTTTTATTTTTAATTCAGCTCAGACTTGATCAGGGTGTGTGACAAGAGCTGTGACAGAAACACTCAAGACCCTAAAACAGTGGCATTGTATGAAAGGAGAGCCACTGCTGTAAAATGTGTTATTCAGATGCCCGTGGGCATTTCAGTTTGATCAGACAATTCACTATTGTCTCCTATAGCTGGGAAAGAGAGAGAAGAGTTTTCCCACCCTCTAGTATGTGAAGCCATGAAGCCATGAAGCCATGAAGCCATGCCCAGCAAATGAAGTGGAAAAGTTGGACAGGGTGAATGCAGAGCAAACAGCACCATGAACAGAGAATATGTTCATGGTTCAGAAATGAGAGTAAACCTCAGATACAAGTCCTGGTTCTGCTGAAGGACAACATACACTATTTCAATTCTGTTTCCAAGCCATGATGCAAAAATAAATAAATAAAATTACATGACATACAACCATGTAATATCATAACATCTTATTGATCTTAGGACAAGTATAACCACGTGGTGAGTGTACAGGCTGATGAAAGAGTGGCACGTATTTCATTACAGTTTTCATTAAAGAGTTAAGCTTGGTTTTGAGGTTCAGGCTGATGACAGATAATAATTTCCTGTCTCATGCAGCAAGACTACGCACATTTAAATGAGCACTGCTAACACGAGACTTCACTTATCTAGTAAATGCTGACAAGTTCACTTCACCTTTGACAAGTGCACACACTGCACAGCACCCTTCCATGCTGAGCTGAGAAACTTGGCATCAAACGACACGCACAAAGACAGTGCCGAGTCAATGTGACCACATGAAAGAGAGTCTGAGAGGAAATAGAAACTGGGTGTTCGTCTCTATTTTTGTTTAAATTATGATGTGCCTAATAAGAGAGGCTGACTGGAAACAGCATATGTCAGAGGATTTTCCTCAGTATGTCAAAAATGTTTTTACACTGGCTCGAGGGAGGATATTTTAGGGTGCATCCAACAATTAAGTAGTGATGCGAACATGTTTCTGGAATCGCTCAGCAAGCTCATTATTCGCCACATTGCAGCTGGTGGATATGCACCATATTAACAACTTATCACTGATAAATGTAAAAGGGAAAAAAAAAACGTCTTGTAAAAGCTCAAGGGAAGCAAGACATGTAAATTACCTTAACAAAGACAAAGTGAGATAATCATTTTTCAATATTGGAAGATCCCAAAGTTGTTTCCGTGCCCAAGTTTAAATAGAGGGGCTGTGATTATGGACTTCCTCTTGCCAATCAGCTACGACTGTGTCTAAAGCACACAGCCCAAAGCACAGCAATGATTTACAGTCATTCTTAAAATCCATGCATAAACAGGTCCTGATGAGATTCTGAGCTTTGGTTATATGTTGGCCAATACAACTTATATAGCCTGAATAGGGTTGCAAAGGGGCGGAAAATTTCCGGTAAATTTCCGGAAAGTTTCCGGTAAATTTCCATGGGAAGTTAAGCTTGGAAATTTTGGAAATATTCCATATTGGAAACTTTCCATGGGAATAATGGGAATTATGGGAATTAATGGGAATTTAGGGGATATAACTGGGAATATTATATCCAAACATAAATATAAACAGAAGTCATAAGAAAACATCCATACAAAATGTTTTCAACAGATATTTCAACAGATTTATTTGTAAGTAGAACAGAACACGTTTTAATTACTTGTTTCATGGATGAACAAAAACAGGAATGTTGGGTTCAATGTTACCCATCTCCCA
>NC_065521.1:14320945-14343826 GCF_006386435.1 Epinephelus moara | reverse complement strand
GTGCCAGTAGGGGGTGTGGTCTCAATAGCCATGCAGTAAGCAGTGTGCTCTGTGCATGTGGTTGAGGAATGGCATGGATATTCAAGTGTATTTGAATGGCATCTGTTTGTTTTAGTCAAGATTATGCTAAAATATAACTTTCCTCAACTATATTTAAGTTCCCTATGAAGAGCCAACCATCAATTTTGAAAATTCCCAGTTTATTCCCATTTATTCCCATAAATTCCCATAAATTCCCATTCATTACCATAAATTCCCATGGAAAGTTTCCATTTTTGAAAATTCCCGGACTTTTGCAACCCTAAGCCTGAATCCCTTAAAACTCAAAACAAACAAAAGCTTTTAAGTCCAAGGTGACATCTTCAAATGTCTTATTTTGCAGTTAACTATCAAATAGGAGTAAGAAAATCCTCACATATTAACATTTAGGAAGTCAGGGCAGTGAAAGTATGGCACTTCGATTAAAGAATTACTTTGACCTTTGACCTTTTGGATATGAAATATCATTGCATCATCATTTTATCCTGTTGTGAAATGTTGTCATAATTAGCATAAGAATTCTTGAGTTACAGACAACAATCTATTTTTGAGAGGTCAGAATGACCTCGACCTTTGACCTCCAAAGTCAAATCAGTTTATTGTTGAGTCTAAGCGGACGTTTCTGCCAAATCTGAAGTAATTCCCTGAGAAATTTCCTGAGATATCGCGTTCACATGAATGAGACAGACGTGAGGTCACAGTGTGGCCTTGACCACCAAAATCTAATCCATTCATACTTGAGTCCATGTGAACGTTTGTGCCAAATTTGAGGAAATGCCCTCAAGGTGTTCTTGAGATATTGCATTCATGGACACATGCATCTTTTTAAAACAATACCCTGCCCTAGTTGCCAATTATTTTTCTGGAAATCAACTCATGAATTAATTAACTGATCATTCAATCTCTACAGTCCAATATGGCTGCTGCCGTGGCAAATATTCAATATGAATGTATCAATATGCAGCAGTAAC
Source organism: Epinephelus moara (assembly GCF_006386435.1). NCBI lineage: Eukaryota > Metazoa > Chordata > Actinopteri > Perciformes > Serranidae > Epinephelus > Epinephelus moara. The sequence continues at coordinate 14,342,816 of NC_065521.1, read as the reverse complement.
TAGAGAAAAAAAAATCTGTTAAATTTTGGCATCAGCTCATGAAAGAAGTAATCCTGGCAGTCTGTGGACCTGAACAAAGCAAACCACATTTTCTTAATAAATTACATAATAGTAATGTTTCATGTGTAATGGCAGTTGTCCAGTGACTCTGGTACACACCCGCTGGACTTAGACTGATTATCCATACACTGCAGCATTTTATTGTTATTTTTGGACAGATGACACTGTTGGATGCTTTTAGACAAGATGTTCATTAAGTCAAAAAGCTTATTAAGTCATACAACTAAACCCTGTGTACTCACGCCATACACCTGGCTGTAACTGAGCTACAGGATGTTAAGTCTTGTTTAGCCTTTAGCACCATGCTACACATCATTTATTTAGTCAGCCATGTGTGCCGCATCTTTAACAGCAATGATCTCATTTCAACAAAACCTGAGGAAGTGCTGTATCCCGCTGCCAAATGCCAGTGCTTAAAATTACACTATCTAGCCAACAAAGGAACTACAACCAAAGCTCAAAATAAGGTGACTTATGAATCTAACTAACTCAAATCCGTAAATACATTAACAGTTAATAGAACAACAAATCTGCAATGACTTACTAATGGGTTAATAATAGCCCGCTGGTCAGGACTCATATTTTCCCGAGTGCCAAAACCCAGGGTGTTGGCACAGGAAGTCAGACAATAGAAGCACAACAATAATATGCTCTGTGCGTCCTGTCTGGTATTAAACAATGCTTAATTAGGAGATTTGGTTTTGAGGACAAGTGAACTGGAAACATGGGGGTATTTAAAAAATATCTAGAATGTGTGTGTTCAGCTTAAAAGTACAGGACATTCTTTATACTATATGCTTTTTGTGGCATTCATCTGTCTTTGCAGCAGCAAGTATCATTCTTCTGTTGGGACGGGAGAGCTTTGTGTTAAATGGGGGTTTATCAAAGCAATGTCATGAGCTAAGGAGGAGACTCATCCAAAAAAAACTCTTTTATCAAACATGACTACAGGGCTTCACAGATAAGAGTATACTCATTTTGTAACAAATGAGACTGGGGCAGGTACTACAGTGCCAAACTCCAAACACAGAGTTAAGTTCATTACCATGAGCACCGTCTCCTTCTCTTTAATCTCAACCAAGTGCCCAGCTCTCCATCAACAATCAGGAAACATTACAAAACGGAAACTCTCATTTTTCACCCTATATTCTGGTAGTTGGGTGAAAATCAAACCTCCATGAAGCTAAATCAAGCTGTCTGATCGCAGCTGTTCAGTCATCCCCAGTGCATGGAAAGTTGGCACAGGAACACACAATGAAAACACATTTTAAGAACTACCGGTGTTACACATATAAAGGAAATGAATCCTTGACACATAATCATCCACGTGGGAGTGTGACATCATGTCTCGGTCAAGAAACTCCCCTGAAGTGTGACAGCCTATGATTTGTCTAAGTGGTGACTATAACGTGATGATGTCAGGGTGTCTCAAATTTAAAAGTCCTCTTTCAAAAGTCTTAATGTTTTGTGACTGAAAGGGGAGACTATCTTCAACTGTAGTCATCACAGTAGCATTATACCAGACAGAAACATTATACAGGTGGTTTTTACAGAAACTGATCTAGAAATCAAATCTGAACATTTATAACCAGGAATGGTAGATTTAAATGCAATAAACAAGAAATACATCACACATGTTCTCATTTAGGCATTTTTCATTACTTAAAGCAATGAAACGTACTGCAACAGATCGTTCTAGCTGAGGACTACTGACTCGTTTCTTTTGTCCTTTTTCATTCCATTGTGCTCCAGTCAGACTGAAACAGAAGTCAGATATAAAAGGCACTGGAAATAACAGATCATATAAAACTAAACAAGACATTTGGTGTTGGTTGTCAAGCTGTCTCTGACTAGATACACAGTAATTAGGGAAGCCCTGAGCTTTGTTGACTTCCTGTAAATTAGTCCTCTCTCGTGTGGCTCCAACATGCTTTTCATGTGGCCTGCATGTCTACTACAGGGACTGAACAAGCCTGAACAGGTTAGGCAATAAGGGTAATATAGGCCTGGTTGATGGAGGGGGGTCAGAGGGAGTGCTAAAGTGTGTTGCTTGTAGGTTTAGCTACATGTGGCTTGTGTATCTGCCGCTAACAGTTATGCATATATTCCATCTGTGGTGGCCTATAAAAGGTGATTTATTGCTGTGGTGGTGAACTGTTCCATCATGGGGTGTGTGCGCTGGAGACAATCCAGGTGAAATTATGGGTGTAATGATGCTTTTTAATAGTTAACTATTTCTTCATCATTATCTTTTATAGATAATGACATGTTTCTCATCGGAGCTGTGAAAGTCAACCAGTTCATCTGTACACTTTTGCCCCACAATATTACCAAAAACTGGGCACTAGTTCCTCCTCTCTGCACCATTCTCCTCCTCCTCCTCCTCCTCCTCCCTTCTTTACTATCCACGTGGAGAACATTTCTATCGGCTACCCTTCCACTCTCTCCTCTATACTCGATGCTCATGTGCCATTTTGCATAAATCAATCATGTCCACCTTTATTTCTCTCTGACTCCTCTCCCTGGGAGTTTGCAGTCCCCTGAGGGCCAGTCTCCCTTTCAATGTCTCAAACAGGCTCAGCCCAGGAAACAAAGGGAGAGGAGAGGAGGGAAGAGGTAAGAAGAGGAGGAGAGGAGGGTTAAGGCAGAGGAATGCAGGGGGTCTGCAGGAGGGGGGGTGCTTTCAAAACACTGCGCTGTTCACAGTGAGCTTTTTTAAACTTCATTTCATCCTGCCCTCTACACATGCATTTATGGTTCACATATTTATGCACAGTTACACAAACAGGTGTTGCTAATTGTGTCCAAATGATTGTAAGACCACACAGCCCTATTTAAAAGCCTGAATGTTGCATTAAAGTGCATGCAAGACCACCAAACTAGAAGTTATTTCTTCTGTGGTAAAACGTTATTGTATGTGTAACCATGTAACATTCATATACTATAATATTCCTACAGCTTACTTATTGATAAATGCCATGTGCCACTTTTTCACTACAATGTTTCAACATTAATGATACAAAGGTCTATCAAACACAACGCCAGACAATATAGTATAGGTGTACAGAGTAGCTAACATAGATATGACGTTATATATGTAACTACAGACTCTATACTTTTACTTTCATTGTGGTCACTACACTGTACACTAAAGCAGTGGTGCTGTTGTATTAAAATAGCCTATAAAAGCGTTATTTCAGCGTGGTTATTTTAGTCGTGTGTGTTTGGCTTCTTACCTGGCTTGGTGATGCTCTGATAGTAAAGCACGAGAACGAAGAGCGAGCCAAGGCACGTCGCCAAGAACAGGCGTCCTCCTCTGGGCATCCTCATCCTGAAACCCGGCTCTGCTGGCGGAGCCCCCGACCCCTCGTCGCTGCCTCGACACGGTTCATACGAGACCACCCAGCGGAGGATGCGAGACTCTCCAAGGAATTAGGAGTCTATTCATTAACTGTTAAAAATAAACCAACAGCCCATTCAGGAATAACGTTATCTGGACCATTAAACAAAACAGCAATTAGCCGTTAATTTTAACCCGAGTGGTGTATAAATCCTCAACCGTCCGCTCGGGTCTTCGCCGTTTTTTTGTTGTTTTTTTTGAGATAACGCCAACTTAATGATGACCAATTAAGCAAGGTCACCTTAGAAACAACATTTAGTATAGGTACGTTGAAATGACAAGCCCTACAGCGAAATTTAAAGGTATGAGTGAACAGTTTAGCTTCTCCTAAGCTCGATTTGTTGGTTGTGTCCAGAGTTTGTCGAAACTACACAAACTTCTCCGCCAAACATGGACGGGGCACGATGCCATGACGTCACGCCCCTCTCTCGAGCCCTCGCTCCTAGATTCATAGACTGCATGCTGCCTTCAGGTAGTGTCGGAAATTTTAAATCTACACGGAGAAACTCGATTTGACATGCGATGTATGCTCAGCTGCCAGGTGTTATGCACAGCATAAGATATTTCATCACCGCGTGGTTAAAAAAAACTGTCATATTTCGGTCTAATTATCAAAAATTACCATGCGTCCGTTGTATTACAGTTTGCGGCTTAACCGTATGACTATCAATCTCAGAATCATGGGATTACAAGGAGCACCTGAAGGCAACATTACAGTCGTTCACAGAGATTTCAACATGGACCAAGGTACAGCGTGTCCTACCTCATGCAACGACTGACGACTAAATTACGCCACCAGTGACACGTTTCCATAAAGTAAATGAATAAAAAATAGATGCAATGAAACGTGCAGACCGATAAACATTTTCCAAAAAAGGCAAAATAACAAACAAAAAAAACACAATATGGACACTGACTTGAATGGTTTAACTGCTGTGAAACATTACTCAAATATCTGTAGTCCATGTTTTATTTTCAGTTGCATTTGGCTTGCTGACTGCAAACCTAGAAGCTGCAGGGGAAAGCAGTGTGCTTCTGTTGTGTCACTGTAAGAAATTTAATACGGCTGCAGTACTGGCCCAGTTTCCTCTTGGTTTGTGCACCATCATGCAAAATGATATAATAGGCATAGTATTCATAATCGCACAGCACGGTCCATCATTTTCAGTTTGTACTGACATTTTTTTATGTCAAAGCACATCACATTATGCATGTACTTTCACAACTGCAGACATTTTAGAGTATGCGTTTGCAAGATAAAACAATATGTTTTCATGAACAGTATTCTTTGACTGTTTTTATGAAACTCTTAAACTTCACCATCTGAATATGATTAAATTACACTCTGCTAGACTTTCTAGATCAGTTTCATCCCCCCAGTCTTTTTCATACAGAATCAAAATCCCCCCCTGAAGAAGAGCACATTCCAATGCATGACAGGTCTCAGAGAAGTTAATGCAGCATTAGATTCAAGCAGTGTTCTACAGAGGAAAGTTTCCTGACAAATTGGAAGGAGGATGGTGACAAATATATCAAGTTAAGGGACAACTGAAAACACAGTTGCGCCCTAAAAGAATACATAAAGTAGATCAAATCTGTCAGAGACCTGGATATTATAGCTGGTTTCTGTTGCTTATTCTGATGAAATCAACTGTATGCTCTCCAAACACTGTGTGTACTGTACCGCCCCACACCATATGCTCACAGTATTATATCCTGTCATGGTTTCATTTACTGCACATAGAGCATTTTAAACTAAGACAGACCCAGAATGTTCTACATGGAAAAAAACCTGCATCATAAACATCACATTGCTTCAGTTAGTCACTCCCACGCACATTTAAATGCTGATCATGTAGCTAAAGCAAACATGCTGTGTATTGAAAATGTATTTGGTGTTGTTGTATAAGGATGGAAAAAATCATCAGTTAGACTAAAATACCCACAGAGCAATTATGGGAGCTGGAAATTGTTAATTTCAATTTTAAACCATGTCAGAACAGTGAAAGGAGATTGATTTTTATTAGTAGCTTCCCTGTAGAGTTATTTTCATCAGGGACAGAATGATGAAGTACCACTACATACAAGCAATGCCGTGACAGTGTGCAACAACACTGCAGGGGCTTAATTTAGATTTTAAAGGTGGGGGGACCCAGTGATTACGACATACATCCTCAAAAGGGCTTTAGTTTTCCTGATCCCCCAAAATACAACCATCTTTTTGATATGTCTCCTTGATGAAATGAATGAATGGTTGTAACCACATTTTATACAGCAAAATTCAGCAAAAAGTGATGAAACTGATCAATATATTGACTCTATTGCACTTTTCACCCATTGCTTGGATGTAGTTACATTTTTTATATCTGCCCTTGTCTCTGCCCTACACCTGACAGCAATATCAATATCAAAATATGTATTAATTATAAAACTAGAGCCGAGAGGCTTCTAAGGTACGAAAATGCAGACAACCTTGTGAAAGAAAGTCTCTGTTACTTAAAGCTGCAGCTGGTAACTTCTATGAAAATAATTATTCTGAAAGATCTACATGAGACAGATTGTCTGTGAAAAATAATCACGTTCTCCTACTGCCTCTAATGGCATTTGCTAGAATCAACAGTGAGGTACTTAAAACAACCAGTCAGAACCTCAACTGTCAATCATGTTAATTGCCTCATGAACTGTGATAAAACTGTCAAACTAGGCAGTGCTGGTAAAATATGAACCAAGATTCTGTAACTGCATGGCCTATGCCTCAAATGTTTTCAGGAACATAATTTAGTGCACTGTTTAGCTGCAAAATTAGAAAGCTGGTACTCTCCTATCAAGACGAAAAACACCGGCAGATGAAAACAGTGTGAAGCAATGAGGAAACTAACACTCCTCAAACTATTTGAAACAAACAGAAAGATCATATTTGCATCATGTTTTCTAGGTTATTTTTCACTGTTTGAGGTTTGAGCTGTGCTTGTTTATCTTGTAGTGGCCTCTTCCTCTGCATTGTTTAAATGACACCTGACAGGAAAATTAGCACCACCTGCTGTTTATCTCTGACTGATGGCTTGGCAGCTTGCCCACCCTATAAGAATTATGGAATTTTCATCTTATGTGATAGACTGAGTTGAGTTTTCATGAATCTGATTGGGTGGGCAAGCTGTCGAAGCTGTTGGGTAGGTCCACCCTTGAGGCAGAGAACTTTTGCACAAAAACAATAAAGGTAGTACAATGATGCAAAATGTGTAAAGTGTGGAGTAAAATGCCTTTTTAAAATGCTAATATGTAACCAAGTATGCAGAAAACTGTTTTTATTTGTTGTTTACTCTTGGATATCAAAAATAAAACTGTTAACACATATGAAGATAAAGGTTTCAAGATATATCTCCTCTTACAATGTTCAAACTAGAGGCTCCAAACTCCACTATAATAGATACTGTTACCACTTTCAAAGATTGTATGCAGATTTCTAAAATTCTTTTTAGTTTTCAAGTTATTCTGATTTCCATACTCTCCATTCATTCTCTATTATTATCAATCTATAATTTCCTACAACTTATAACTAAAATACAAATACCATTCCAACTTCCATAACTTTTTTTTCAATATGACGTTAGTTTTGATCTTTAAAAGCGGAGGGGTCCAATACTGCCTTCTGAAAAAGTGCAGAGGGCATGTCCCCTTTGTCCCCCAGTAAATTACACCCCTGCTATACTATAATGTCAGTACTGGATTTTTCCTTCAAGATATAGTCCATTTTATACCTCTTTAAATCAGTGATCTACTGGACTCTTTCTCCTCTCATTTAGATACCAATTATATTAACTTATGGGACACTTTTTGATTGTTATGATTTTTGTTTCTCTTCTGTGTGCTATTGTTTTCCCTATTGTGAAGTTTCCTTACACATGCGAATGGTGGGAGCCAAAAATGGACATTGAAAAGATGCCAAACTTCATGGACTCAGACATTTATGCATGCGTTTTATCTGTGAACATAATGACTGCACTGTGAGACTGCATTGAACTTGCTGAAAATATAAAGAAGCTAAAAATATAGTCTAAAATGCTGTCTCCTGAGGCAGGATTGAATCTGATCAAAGTCTAAATACATGGTAGAAACTGAGCCACTGAGTAGGTGCCAAGTCAGTGTGTGAGCAACCTAACCATTCATGCTGCCATATCTACGAATGCTGTAATTACCCACATGCCCCTCATTATACCTACAACATGCAATGCCTCCTGGGCTTCTTGGAGACACTTAACAGAGATCTCAGACTTGAGAATGAGAGAGGCTTGGTTAGGGATGACTCGGCAAATCATGTGGTTGTTTGGGCCAATGTTAGCTTTTACCATATAACTCTCACCAGCGGATGGGTTACTGACCACCCACAGGTTCTTGATTTACTCCCTACTTGTCACCCACAGGCTCCTCGTAGACTGAGGTGGTGGAGTATCATCATCAGTCCACTGACTTGTACTGCGGGCAATGATTGCTGCTTGTGAACAGGGCATGTTACATTTAATTCTGTGGAAAATAAGATGTTTCATTTGGCCTGAGCTACATGTCTTTGACTGTAGGTGGAAACAAATCACGAGAACTGTGTCTAAGCTTTAGTGTAACATTATCTAGTTAGCATTTTGCCTGTTTTGGCTTAGCAGAGATCATGAAATCCCCAGTTTGATTTTATTCATTAAGAAATTGAGACTCAGCTCTTTAGTTTTGTCAATTAAACATTTCCAACATGTTGAGGTCATATACTGTATATTGTTTGCTACACAGTAAATGATGTAAACTAAACCTTTGAACATATTAAGGGAATAGTTTCATAATCTGCATAAGTTGCTGTCTTTCTGAGAGTTTTGAAGAACAATACCACTCTTGTTGATGAATTACCTCTAGAGCTTGAGCCTGAAGTTGATTCACTTAGCATAGCATAAAGACTGGAAACAGGGGTAAACAGCTAGCATGGCTATGTCCAAAGGCTGCCTAAAAAAACTACAGCTTGTGGTTTTTCATTCAATTTTGTATACAGATTGAGCAGAAAAGATAAAATGTTCAGACTGCCAGCCTTAGAGATGTTGGGGTCAATGAATTTTTAACTCTAGAGTTTGTCATGCTAGTTGTTGCACTTCAAATCTTTATGCTAACAGTAGGGTTGCCAACTGTAACGTTGTGTTCACACTGGGTGCGAATTAAACAATTTGTGCAAGTGAACTACATGTAAAGTCAATGTAAATATGCAATTTAAGGTGAATTCCTGCCAGGTGGTGCTATGGACGTGATGCAAATGAGGCGAAATATGCAAATTCAGCAGCACGGATGAAGTGAGTAGTGCAATTTCGCATCATACGCGTATTCACCAGAGTTGAAAAATGTGAAGTTCAGAGACAAATTTGTGCCTATATTCATAGCCAATCAGCATTGAGATCATCCAGGGACATATGACGCAAAGGACACACCGGCGGAGGCTCATTCAGTGATTTCACATGCATATGACACAAGTTATTCATGCGTATGAGAGGCGTTCAAACTTGCGCGAGTAATGCAACATGAAAATTCGCGTTTGGTGTGAACACAACATATGGAAACAAGAAAAAGGCATTATCCTGTAATTGGAGGTGTAAAAGACATGTTCTGTGTTGAACTTATACAGGATGCAATTTGTTCAGTATTTTTGAGAATCAGTTTGGTGCAGATCTATGGGAGAGAAATATCACATATCAATTTGAGATTAAAGGAAGCCCTCCTGATCTGTCGTCCCTCAGCCTGTCTGTCATGTGATGTTTCAACAGAGAATACGCTTCTCATCAGTCGTGTCCCACAAAAAGACAGGTGACAGCATGGCTATGATACGCCTGATAGCAGCGTGAGATTTAAAAAATGGCAATCTATGAGCGTAGTCCTCTTGCAATAAAAGAGAAGAGATTACAGAACTACAGACAGGAATAAGAAAATGATTAGCAATGTCGAGGATGTGCCAGTGAGAATGTTCAAGAACAGCTTTCTCCATTTGTGAAAGAGGAATTTGTGAAATCAAACAAAATGCATCAGGAGGCATGTAGTCACACCCTCCACCCCCCACCATTTCTTATTTCCATGTCAGGAAGTTGGCAACCCTAACTAACACAGCTAATCAGCATTTACATATTCAGCAGACTGATAAAGAATAGACTGTTTGACTGTGAAAAAGTTGAGTCATTCATTCATTAATGTTCTCCACTGTCCTGGGGGACCTTGAACTGGCATTAGTGCCGTGAAAAGGACCATTAATGTGAATCAGTTGGGAATGATAAAGAAACAAGAGTGCTTTGATGTTGGCAGGCTATCAAGAATCAGGTTAGCAAGATCTATTTTTGGCTTCCAAAGGAAGGCATGACAGAAAAATGTTGGGAGCTGCTGCTGTATACTGTACCATTAGTGTCCCAAAAGGTACCTGTAATCTGCAGCTCCTCTGCAACGTATCCTTTTGTGTAGGAACCAATGACTGTATGTAAAGGGTTATTACACAGCCTATGGTAGCAGCCCACACAACTTTAATGCTGTAGACCACAGAAAGAATTATGTAGGATTTCCAGTAAAAACACAAAGTGTCTTTGGCTTGCAGTTATTTTGTCAACGTGCCACTAAAACAAATATTGCAGTGTTGATGTGATAAATATGTTCTCCTGGGGAGATTTCAGCAACAAAAAGCCCATTTTTTTCTCTTGGCTTTTGAATTTCTTTAAGCCTGTCTCTGTGTTGATGATAATGTGAATACATTTTCCCTTGCACATAACTTAATTTCATCTGAAATATTAATTCATTTATTTTTTAAATCACAGCTAATGATTTTGTCATTCAGGAGCACTGATTGCAGGTAAATGAATCCAAGCTGGAGGGAATCAAAGCCTTAAAATGTATTTAATTTGTGACTGATAGAACTTCGGGGAAGTAAACGTTTGCAGTTTTCCTTCTAACATGTGCTGTGAGACCTGCAGTTAGCGGTTAACTTCATTACCATCCTTTGATCTCATATGGTTTGCTGTTTGTGGTGCTGGGATGGGCTGGAGCGACTGGCCTCGCGTGGAGACGTCCCCTGTAAAACTGCAAGACAATAATAGGGCCCTAAAACACGCTGCACAACATTAAGAGACGTTTTCCTGGACATGAACTTGAGTCCATTTTTAAGTCTTAGAAAAGATTTAATCATAAGCCTGTAAGGCCAGCCTATAATACACCGACAGTATAATATCAGCTTGTTTCAGACAACTATGCTAAATGAATTGCACCAGGTCACATTTATGAAAAAAGCAAACAAAATCCAAAACACTTTGAACATTTGTCATCATACAGTACACAGCCTGCTGACCATGCTTCAAATCAGGTCTTTGTAAAGCCCTTAATGACATCCCCAGTCTCAAGGGGCTACACAATGCCCAGATTATGAAAACAGTAACTGAAAAAGACCCTCAATCAATCCTTCAAACATTCTGACCCAAAGTGAGAACAAGAAAAAAAACTGCCACAAAAACCTCATGACATGAACAACCTTGCTTGTACTTATAGGCTTACCGTGTAATGAGTATGTGCCTTTTAAATGCATGCAACCCACTAATCTAGACAACATCAATGCAACCCAAAGATTCCTACTATGTAAACATGTTACACACAGGGGTGCTTTTCTGCACATGTAATCCTGATGACCTGGGTTCAAACACAACCAGGTCCTTTGTTGTGTGTCATCTGCCTGCCTGTACTTAAATCTGTCAAACAAGGGTTATAATCTCACCAAAAACATGCCAATATACGATTGGTCTATGCTTCACAGTTAAGCCAATATCTGCATATGTGCTTTAAATTGTAGGTACAGCATGATGACGACTAAAATGAAGACACTTCCACATTGAGATGGAATGTACTCTCCCGTATTTAGGGTGCTTTCTCTCAAGAGCTGGCCTTAAATCCAGAGCATCTCCTCAACAATAATTTTTATTGTTACACATTAATATGAATCAGTTTAGCCTATATACTGTATACAGTAGTTCAACTGAAGAGTGCCTTTCCCAGGGATGCACTGACTTGATTTTTTACTCCCCTGAAATTTCCCCTCAATCGGAAACTCTGTGTATCTGCTGATATCAAGTATCAATTTGATACCAGTGCCATCCTTTACCACAGTTTAAATCTTTAAATCTGTTACTGCAGTAGTGTTCTGTAATTATCATGAGACAAGCCCACCCCAGCCCGCGGTCCCTCTGCCTCCGCCTCCTCACTGCTAGACGTGAGAGTGTGAGCTCCACGCCAGGGACAGTTGGTAAAAGTCTGCCCAAAAACATGTACACAGTAACAGGGCTAACTGTTAGTATCATACGGCTAACACTACCTAAACAGCAGATACTGTGTTAGCTCATGCTAACTGGTCAGACATTGAATTGACAGTTCGCTGGGAGTAGAGCAGCTGCGGAGACAGTCCTTCAGTGCTGAGTCTAATCGGTGTAACAGCAGCAACAGAAAGTTAACATTCGGCAGTGGGTTGGATAAGCAAGAACATCATTAGAATAGGCAGCCCAGGACACATTAGCATACACATTGCTGAAAGATTGTGGCCATATGTCAAATCAGTTTAGCCTATATACAGTATACAGTAGTTCAGCTGAAGAGTACCTTTCCCAGGGATGCATCAACTTGATTTTTTTCTTGCCTAATATTCCTCCTCCATTCTAAACTCTGTGTATCTACTGATATGGTATCTACTGGTATCTAATACTTGTACTGGTATCTAGTAATGTGATACCAGTGCCATCCTTTACCACGATTTAAAATCTGCAGTAGCTACAAATTGTCATTTATAATGACATTAGTCTTTGTTTTCAGTCACTCTCCTTTATTGCACTTAATTAAAAATATATAATAAAATGTAATGTTCCTTCTTTCATGCAATGTTTCAGTGTTTCAAAATTTTGTTGACATTTGCAAGCCATGTGGTTACTGTCAACTCTTTCGGTCTCACAGTAAAGCCCTGCCACTGACTCCAGACTGAATGTGTTTATTGCAAAGCACATGCAGGAAGTGGGGAGTAACAGCAGTAGCTCCATGCATTAAAATAAGCTCAGTGTAGCTGAGTAAGTATTTAGCGTGAATTAGTCACATCTGGCCAATGCCTGATCCGCTTAATGGGGTTAGAATCAATACCATTCACTACTCAGATGGTTTTTATTATAATTCAGAGGCCTGAAGAGGTAAAACAATGTAGCATGTCATAAGAAAGAACCAAAGGTTGACGATAAATCTGAAAAAAAACATCACTTTGCAGAACAGAAGTATTTTCCCCATCATTTTACCCAATTAATCATCATGTGACCCCTTTGATGCATCTTGCAATGTACGACTTCTAGGTGGGAAATCATGGCTCTAGATAACAATGCTGCTGCATTTGATATTTTCCCCTCTCTCTAAGCCTGCTCACACCTCGTATTGACATACATCTTGGGTTATCAGAACACAAGTGGCTGGCTGTCTGTTCACACCTGGCATTAGAATGTGTCTCCACAGGTGTCTTGAGTGACCACTTGTAATCAGATGTCACTTCTCCGCTCTATATGCAAATAAACACATACATCATTTCCATTTACACCAACTGCATTGTTGTTTTCAACCGGCGTGAGGTTCATCTTGCTATAAGCACACTTCCAGCCTGGTTAAAATGGGTAAAATGCACTCACATCCTACACCCGCAGTCCCTCTGCCTCCATGCCACTAGACAAATACTACTGTGGGAGTGGGAGCTCCACGCCAGGGGCAGTTGGTAAAAGTCAGCCCAAAAACACATACACCGTAACAGGGCTAACAGTTAGCATCATATGGCTAACATTACCTAAACAGAAGCTGTAGTGTTAGCTCGTGCTAACTGGTCAGATGTTGAACTGGCCGATCGCTGAAAGGACAGTAGCTGCAGAGACAGTCCGTCAGTGCTGAGTCAAACACTTGTAACAGCAGCAACAGAAAGTTAATATTGTGCAGTGAGTTTGATAAGCAAGAAGGTCAGCTGAGTAGGCAGTCCTTCAATGTGGCCCAGGACACATTAGCTTACACACTGCTGCAAGAATGTGGCCATATGTGGCCCAGACCGCCTCTTAAAATGGTCTGAGTGATTGGATCGCATAGAGGACGCATTTGGTGCATTCACACCTGTACTTAGAGCAGTCCACTTATGATCTGATCACCCAGTACGTTATGTTAATACCAGGTGTGAACAGGGCCTCTCTGTTCCATCTGATGAGGCTCTTAAGGAGATTATTAGACTGTGAAAACACTTTTATTAAACCATTAATGCACCATGGAAAGCATGAATCATTAGTGTGTGCACATACTAATTTCCTTTCAGCTGTTATGGGCGTAATTGTACATCTTCAACCCTGCCGAATAAGAAATTACGCAAACAGCACCCTGGATGCTGTTGCTAAGAGAGCGTAGGGACTTTCTCTAAAAGGCTTCATAAACTTGTGTGTTTATAACTTGCAGATAGCTGCCAAAATAAAACTGACCAGCGCTACGTCTTAATAGGGTGTTGTGCTTTTAAAAGATGCCAGAACACCTTCAATAAGTGTCTGGAACCCAGTTGGAGACCATCCCTCCACAAATCATGACATCATCTGATGTTTCATTGATGACGGTGGAAAATACTGTCTTTCACATGGCACACCAGACTCTCCCTGGGTGTTTAAATGGGTCAAGATCTGAGGGTCCACGTGTTTTTGGTTTGGTTTTGTTTTCATGGTCATCAAACTGTTGGGTGACCATTTGTGGCCCCTGCAGTTAAGGGGCAAAAAGTCAACTCCCATCAAGACTTGAATCATTACTTAAGGTGCTTAGTGGGAACACAGACTGACCCTGTTGTTCCTTGTCCTTTGAAAAACTTAAAATATGCATGTATAGATGATTTGGTGAGGAGGTTGCATTTGATTAAGTATATCTGATAGACTTCATATTTATTCTGAACATGTATAAGACTAGATGTATGAAGGTGGTAGAAGTAAATGTACCTTATTAAATGTGAGAAGGGACTCTTGATGGTTTATTAGAGCAAACAAAGCAGGACAACATGGAATATTAAAGTTTGTTATTTTAAATTTTCACTTCATTTTAATTTAAGTTTAAAATTACAATTTCAACCTGGCCACGTTGTTTGCTTGACCTAACAAAATACAAAACAGTTTACAATCACAAAGAAGCAGATTGTGGATTTATTTGGGGTGGTCTTAATATTTCCTGTGATTATATATGATTATTTTTTTATTATTAAACCTGTTTAGATCTGGTATTTACATGTGTTTTGGTGATCCGAACACAAGCGGTCAGCCGAGACACATTGCTGTCCACATTTGTGTCTGTGCGTCTCCAGCTGATCACTTGTGCTCAGATTTCATTGCTGCCGACGTCACTTATGCTAGAAGATCAGTTATTACATCCACACTCTCACTAGCTGCTAGTTAGCATGCTTGCTAGTTACACCGGCAGTTGTGTCGGAATAGCTTGAGACATCACTGTCAACAGAATTCTGCCTCCATTGAGCAAAATGATGGACAGTCACGCAACACTTCGTCTATAAGCAGGCTAAATTATAGAGCGTTAGCATGCTGTCACTACAACACAAATTTGCGGTTTCAAGGATAGCGAAGGCCTCTAATTTGCTTACCCTGATATTCTTACCCTAACCCTAACCAATCCCACTCCTCTTGCCTAAAGCTAACCAACCAATCAAAGAGAGAGTAAGGCAGGTCATGTCTTCACTATTCTAGGAAATGCAAATATATGTGGGGGTGCATCATGACGTATTAGCATATAGACTACAAGAGATATGTCGTCAAATGCATCCCAGACTGCCTCAGTAAGAGGTTTGAGTGATTGGATCACAATGCGTCTTTGTGGTCATTGACACTTGTATTTAGCGCTAGTGTCCACTTGTTTTAGACCACTTGCAGTTTAATTTACAAGGGACTTTAAAAATAAGTCCATCATTTATGACTGCTAATAAGAGATGGCTGATTCTTTGACCCTGATGACAAATCGGATTGGATATTTAGCCAAGAGCACCAGGAATTGCAATTTTAAGCAACTCTAGTGCCATAATGTTGGCTTAGCATCTATTATGAGGACAGCAGTCACAAAGGTACAGCATTCCTGTTATGGTAACCTGGGCAGTGGGTCAAACATTACAATCTAAACATTTAGTTTCCCCTCTGGGCTCAATTCAGAGTCAGCAAAACAATGACCCAATGTAATGAAGGAGGGATATATTGCATATACAAGAAGCAGCACAGCATATGGCTGGACAATATGTTAACAATACCTTTTTTACAGCACCATTCTCTCTGTTTAATTTGACTAGAAACTGTTTTTCAAAGTTAATAGAGTTCTGTGGACTGAAGTCCAGCATAGCAAAAGCAGTGCTCAGCATGCAGCAGAGGCAGGTACAATAAGCCAGTGTTGAGTTTCACAGACAGTTTTTGATGTAAGGAAATGAGTTCAGAAGGGTCATCCTGTCTGAAATGCAGGCGAGGGGCCCATCCAGTTCCCTTGTTACTTGTAATCCCCAAGAAGTCATTGAAAAGAAGCAATCCACCTGATAAAAGGTTGACAATTTACTGAGGTTATTTTGTGCATGGCTAGAGGGGCGTGCTAATTGTATAACCCACACAGCGCTACGCCACATGAACTAAACTGAAGCAATTATTCCCCTACTGATTTTACCTATTAGCTCCACTGCTGTCAAATAAAGGAAATAAAGGAGAAAGGATGAGTTAAAGCCAAATACTCACCCTGCATTCTTCACACGCATTTCTGATGCCGTCAGACTCATACTTCTGCTCTTCCATGATCCTCAAGAGTCTCTCCAAAGTCATTTATATGCTGCCACTAAATCAGATTTTGAATATTGATATTGGACATTTCTGTATAACCCCAGACTGCATTCAGTGACAATGGACCATATGCAGGAAGTTTTGAATTTTTTTAACCTGATTCTCTCACTTTTTTTTCTGTGAGGTTTGTTGGTGCAAGTATTCCATGTGTGTGTTTAAGGGACTTAATGTTAGCATACATGATGCACCTAAAACTGCCATATAAGGCCTGATCTGCTCCATTTGTGTTTGTTCATTAAAAAAAAGAGGAAAGAGAAAATTTTCACATGACGGAGCTTCTAGTCCTTTTTTCAGAAATCTCTATATTGATTGGCGACAGGACAAGATTTTTAGGTGCATATTGTTCTCTGGTCTCTGTTTGGAGTCCGAGTATTGACCAATTATGTTTGGACGGCTGGCAAACAGTCTGTGTGGAGGGGTGAAGCACACTGGTTTAGTCAGGTTTATATTAGCTTTTTGAAATTTATTTGAATTAGAGATTGCAGAGATTAGCTGAAATGACTGGCACATGGAAGAGGAGGTCTTGGCTTAGATATCCACTGATACACCGGATCACCCTGAAATATTGGCCCTTTCCCCCAGAGGCTTTATCGTCTTCAGATGATACCCAATAGGTTTTGAGATTGTGTTTTTGGATATCAGCAGAAAAAAAGACAAGATGTTTAGAATAGAAGAGAACAGAATATATCTGCATTGTCCATGATGGTGGAAATTTGTCTTCAGTCCACCAAACATAAGAAACAACAACACATAAAGCAGTGTCACACCCATCGACCCAACTTCCAAACCTTTATTCTCCGTCATGCTACACTACTACCAGCATTGAGCTCTGAATGTTGCCATTGGGAAGTAAATCTGGAGTTGTCCAAAATGAACATAATTCCTGGGGATATTGGGCTACCATTTCTGTAGCTATGCACACTAAAGGCAGCACATGATTAATGCCATTTATATGTATCTTTGCTCCCTTTTACCGAAGCAACATCTGTTACGATGATTATATTAACCACACCTTTAATGTGGTAGGAGTTGGTATTCAAGGTCGCCATCCTCTTTCTGGAGGCTGAATGGTCTGACTTGGCTCGGTATACAGTGCTGACATTGGCCTCTTGTGGTCTGGCCTACAGTGGGTCTGGAATCATAAATTCTACATTGATCAAAGCTAAATAGAGTATACTCAACAACGGCAAAAGGATTACTCCCCACTCAAGTGAAGTTAATCAAGAACTTGTCATCTGTGGTCTCTTCTGCACTGTTCCTCCAAGACTGTATGCACCACTGATGCACCATCGGTCCGTCCTGTGCTGCCAGTACTCTTCTTAGTTCTCCTCACAGCCTGGCCTTCAGTATTGACTTCAAACATATGGCATTTGAATTTGCATTTAGGTGCTTGATTGATCGTCTTATCAAGACTATCTTTGAAGCGCAAACACATAGTAAGATGATATAAAAAAGAGCAAAAGATGAAACTAAAAAAGAAACCTCAGGCAAATCCAGCAGAAGGTAGAAGTTGTGCTCTACATATAAATCAATGTTTGCCTGATAATATGATGGATGTTTTATTGGCCCTGTTAAAATGCCCAAAAATGTTCTTGGCAGTTGAAACTGAATATCTACCACAATGTAAAGAATGACTATTTTGGGATTGCTGTAAGCTGTAAAAATAGATCAACTCCTCCCGTGTCTTGTAAGCTTTCCCATATGATTTCTTCATACGCCATTTATCAGATTTTGGCACTTGTTCTCTGGTGAGGACACCAAGATGATTTGTTGACTTACATAACAATTAAAAAGCAAAGAGACTCACGATTGCAGTTTAAAATGCATCAACACAGAGACTAAGGGTGCTCTGACACCTGCAGTTCAGTTCATACATCGATGCATATTAGTTCTGGTCCTGCTCCTGTTCACACTAACTATTACAATCGAACCAAGAAGAGTTAAGGCCCAGACACACCAAACCAATTTACCCCTGCATACCAGCAGAAGGCAGTCGTCTGTATTTGTCAATCAAGAAGGGAAACCGGAAGAACATCTTGACGCCAGTCAGCCAGACAGCACAATGAGAGCATAATCCAGTGTTGAAAGAACAGAGCATGTTTACTGTGCAAGTGAACGATAACACAAACCATCACGAAACGTATCTTCTACAGAGCTCAATGGCTAAAAAAAAAACTATAGTAGCCTCATACAACAAGTTTGTTTTGCTCTCGCTACCTCTTTACTTTAGCTTTTGGTTTACATTTCTCACTTCTGTTTCTCTTCTTGTGCACTGAGCTGAACTGCCGATCAGAGTGATTTTATTTGCCGATGGGCCTCACTGTGCTAACACCCACTCAACATGCTGAATTGGTGGATAAAAAAACAACTAGTGCCAATGAGGGCCAATGGTGCGGGACACACTACACCAATGGCCCAATTCTGAACAACTGCCAACCGCCTGCTTGGTGTGTCAGGGCCTTAACATGAAGTTATACAGACTGACAGGTAACTCGTTGATTGAACAGTTTTGGTGATTGCCATCCTCCATTATCAGGAACCACATGGAGAAATCAAATTCCAGTGACAGACATGAGTTTACGCAACACTTGAATGCGTCTGCTGTGCATATTATGTTCTTTGGTGTCATGAAGGGCTCATGAAATAACTGATTATAAGCATTATTAGTAATATTAGACTGCTAAACAACCAGATAGAGGCAAGACGAAAAGGCATCTTGTATAGTCATGATGCAGGGCTTATTACTTTAGGATTGATGTCACACACCTTTTAATGGACTTAATGAACTGACAAATTACACAGAGTCGGATACAAGCACAGCAGCTTTAACAGCTTTGGGTCTAATTATTCAGGGAAAATACCTGCGCTGCATAAATAAGTTATATACATACAGAGCAATTATATCGCTTCCTAAACAGATTTCACAAGTGGATGGTATGTATTCTGCACAAAAACTGCTATTGTGGAAAATGTGGTATGCTCAAACTTTATGCTAACCTAAGCTAACCATCTCCTAGCTTCATATTAAATGGACAGATAAGAGAGTGGTATTGCTCATCTTTGGCAAGAAAGCCAACAACTGTATTTGCCAAATATTTGAACAATTCCATTCATAGGGCTGTCTCTTATTTTTAGGAACACCATGTCTTTAATCAGGGCTTGCTCTCTCATCAGGGCTATGCTTGGTCAACTATTCTGCCACTGCTGGAGGTTCAGCCAAAGACATGAGAGCAGCAAAAGCAAACTTCCTCCTAAATATCTTCATCCCTCATTCCTCCCTCAAATAGTAGTAGAATTATAAAAATTAATGAAAAAAGTCACAATCTATGTCTCCACTGGCATTATCAATGGGCTTTTTCACTGCAGCCTTCCTGATATTGTCTCTGACATGTGGGAGAAAAAACCAAAGCAAAGCGCATTAAAATGAACTTGCAATAGAGGCTTTGTACACCACAACCCTATCAGTACACGTGGTCTTGATGAAAACTTCACATCTTTTCTGTGAAAGTGGAAAATATCACTCATCAAAAATGCTGAAAGGGCCTAATAAAAGGAAAAAACATTAAACACTTTCCTAGCTATGAAAAACTTTTTGTAGGTTGCCTGGGAAATCTTTATTTTCTGTGGCATTGTTGATGTAAAAATGTTTTATGTGCTGCACATAAAAGTTAGGTTTAACTTGTACTAAATTTAGTACAGGATTTGTAACCTACATAAAAGGCTTTAAGCACACAAACTAATGCAATCATGCATATTTTGATTTCATTTTAAGACTGCATTACACTATATGAGGGAAAACGCTGTAATATTCCACATATCCCTGTGCGTCTGCCGTACCATTACTTCAACAAACATTACTACAGAAAATAAATGCAATTCCACAGACTGGCCAAGTATTTGGCATTTAACAGCATTTTTTAACCAGGCAACTTGCGTCTGCCAAATATGACCTCACCATTTTACAGGCTTGTGTTCCTGCTGTAGACCGCCATGATTCTACATTAAGCTATTAACACATCTCCACCAAAGACGCAGCTGACATCTATGACGTGAATGCAGACACAGTAGGAACACTTAAAAAAAAAGCAGATACAGTGTGGGTATATAATGACTGGCCCACACTAGAAGATTTTCCAAATCTTAACTAATGTTGTAAAAGTGAGAGACCCCACACATGACGACATGTACTGATAAGTTTAAAGGGTAACTTCAGTATTTTTCAACTTGTACCCTATTTGCCCATGATTATTGTGTCTAAGTGACTAATGGAGACAACAACTTAAAAATCAGACCCAGAACTGAGCAACAGGGCTGCAGCCGCAAAACAGGCTGCAAGCGACCAAACGGGGAATTTGTGCACCATCAATTTACAGTCACTAAAAGTGCTTGTTTTTGCCACTGACAGGATCAGATTATTCTAAGTGTCTTCAAAATTATGGAAATGATCCCTACAGAGATAGATCTTTTTGTTCAGGAGTGGTAAGATCTTTGTTTAGCCAGAAATAACCCTGAAATTGTTATAGCCAAACCCACCAGACTCCATTTAAATAAAGAGTAGTTTTATCATCATAAGACACACTTCATTTAAAGTTGACTGAAACAAAACAAAACTCACAAAAGCCATCTTGGTTAATCTTTCCACTTTTCAAAGAGTCTCCAACCAAGGTTTGGTTGATATTAACCCTTAATTCACCCATTTAGATGTGATAATATGTTGGCTCTATACATGTTTAAACTACTGTTTATTTAAATGGAGTCTGGTGGGTTTGGCAATGGCAATCTCGAGTCTGTTTAAGGCTTTGTGGCTGCTTAAACAAAAAGGATCTTACTGTCTGACAAAAAGCTTTATCACTGAAGGGATCCTTTTCATAAGTTTTCAGAGAATTAGAATAACAGTCTGAGCCTGCCAGTGACAAAAGCAAGCACTTTAGTTGACATAACATGATGGTTACAGGGCAGCCTTTTTCATGGCTACTGAGAAGAACCGCTGTGTTAGGAGGGGTTCTTTATTCATTTATTATAACTAGTCCATACCCATTGGTAGCTTTGTCACCTTCTACCTATGCCAATCCTTAATGCCTATGTGCAGTTTCACATAGATTGACCACGTCAGTGAGTAGAAAAACGTGGGACAGACAGAATGACTGACTGACAGAATGACACACTGACAGTTTCCGTGATTATGTACAGCATACCATACCATGACTTAGTCATACCAAAAAATAGAAGAAAAAAAAAACATTGGGCCACAGGGGGAGCCACAGCGATCGGTCGCATGTCAGCCATTTTTAAGCACTGTTCTGTTGTTATAGCGCCACCCAGTTGCCAATTAGAGTTAAATTTCTCCAGTCACCTTGAGGCGTTCTGTTCTACATATCTACCAAGTTTAGTAAAAATCGATATGGCGGTTAGGCCTAGATAAGAAATTAGCTCTCTAGCGCCCCTATTTTGTTTGATGGGGTCAATAATGGAGGGGTCCCCTCAGATTATGTGTGGTCATATGCCTACAAAGTTG
>NC_065521.1:14307818-14320232 GCF_006386435.1 Epinephelus moara | reverse complement strand
GCCCAGCCACCCTGCGGAGGAAACTCATTTCGGCCGCTTGCACTCGCGATCTCATTCTTTCGGTCACTACCCAGAGCTCGTGACCATAGGTGAGGATTGGAACGTAGATCGACCGGTAAATCGAGAGCTTCGCTTTCTGGCTAAGCTCCCTCTTCACCACAACGGACAGGTTAAGCGCCTGCATCACTGCTGACGCCGCCCCAATCCGCCTGTCAATCTCCCGCTCCATCCTACCCTCACTCGTGAACAAGATCCCGAGATACTTAAACTCCTCCACAAGACATTAATTTACAATGGTTTCATTGTCTTTAGGAAGTTTTATTACCTTTTATTAAATGTACAAGAAAGCAATATTATTTAAGGAACTTTATGATACCAAATGGAGAAAACACTGTCCACTGTGATCTGTAGTTCTATCTCGTGTGCTGATTTATGATCTCCTGAAACTTGGGATTTTACGCACAGCCAAACACTACACACCAAAGGGCAAGAATGTCACATTGAGTAAATCTGTGCTACCCCAGATAGCTTTGATTATCTCTTGTGCAGTAATTGCTGTTCTCCAGCAATGGTTAGGTGGTCTTCAGAGAGGAGTAGCCCTAACACAGCCTGAGTACTTCCACATGCTTCATCTTAGCTAACGGTTTGGCACACCAACTTCAATGAGAGCTAAAGCCCCAACATGTCCTGGGTACTTTCTATGGTGCGACATCAATAACAGGGCACGGGGCTTCTCATTAAATCTAATTAACTTTGGAGAGATTACAATATGCAGACGAGGCCTGTGATTTCTATTGCACATATTCTCTGCATCCAGAGTGAAGTAGAAGCTGTGCAGCGAGTCATGCCTGGTGACTGGGCCATTATCCACACTGACACTGCAAATTATTGTACAGCTCGTACCTTTCCAAAAGTTTGGAGGAGCTCATGGCTTTGGAATGCCTCTCCATTTCAACCATAAAGCTTCTCCTGCTTCAGTCCAGCTGGAAGGTAAAACTGCACAGCGTATACTGCAAATGGGTTGTCTAACCACAGCGAAACCACTTGAGTAGTTCCCAAAGTATACAGCCTCACTCGTGGCACTCAGGCTCAGGCAACCCGAGCTGAGGTTGAGGCATTTCAAACAGCTGGGAAGCTTAATTAGAATGGATGAAAAATTGATTTCTCTTTGGGATGGAGTGACTAAAAAATGGACTAATTATAAATCAATGGCAGATCTTCCATAAATGACATACTTTCAACAAATGGACAAAATTAGAGTAAAAGAAAATGAAAAGGCAAAAGCCACTTGAGGTGCAGTACAAAAACAAGACCAAGACAAAATTTGCAAATTTGCACATACATATTCTCTTATTGTTTTGTTTTTTTATTATTATTTTTGTGTGTTAGCTAGGTCTGGCACTGTCACAAACTGACATTATTCTGCTTAGGCTCTGTGTCCAACCACTCAAATGAAAAACTATTTTGGAGGAGTATGATAAATGGAAGACATATTACAAATGCAGTAATTTGCAAAGAAACAGTTACAGTATTTTACAACAGAATAACCTTTAGGAAATGTAGGTCCCATCCAGGCAAGAGGAGGGCAAATGCTTTGAATGATGGAGTTTGGAGTATAAAATATTGTGGGACTGACATCTGGCCAGAGTATTCATTTGGAGTCTGTTTCAGGTGACCTGATAAAGGTCCAATCTTCACTTTCCTTTTGGCTCTGTTTTGGTCTCCACCAACTGTTATTGTTGTTGTTTTGTTGCTTTGACATTTGGAGGAAAACTCAGTGCAGGGAAAACTGCTAGCCTGACTCTTTCTAAAGTAAAAATCTATCTTACAGCATTTTTGAACATGTTCTAGAAATTAATGTTACACATCAAATCTTATGTGTTTAATAATAACAAAAAGCTTTGGACACAGCCAGGCTATGTGTTTCCAGTCTCTATGCTAACTAAGCTAAGCTAATCACCTGCTAGCTCTAGCTTAATGTTTAACATAGACATGGGAATAGTGTCAATCTTCTCATTTAAGTCTTGGTTAGGAAGTGAATAAGCTTATTTTCCCAAATGTCAAACTAATCATTTTAACATCTCAGTGATATAGAAAAAGCTAAAGAGCGCTCTAAAGCAAAGCTCTTTATACTTGGTCATCCTTACCTTCATCTATGGCCCTGCTAATGTTCATCTACAGTAAGACAAAAACAGAAGTACAGAAACAGAAGGTCTGAATTTGTACTTGGTGTCTAGGGTACCACCCATGTGCACCTTTCTCCAAAAGGAACAGTTCTAATCATCTTTTTTTTTTTTGGTTCAGGGCCCTGGTAAGAACAGAAAGGATGACCCCCAGGTCAACCTGTTCTGATCCCCTGAGCAGACACAGAACATGCTGGAGGGATTACAACTCCCAGATGGCCTTGGAGTATTTCAGGATTTCCCAGGAGCTGGAAAAACACCCCAGCTGCTCTTCTCTGCCTGTCAACACTCACAGTGTAACTCACCTGGATATGAGTCTGGAAAAAATGAATAGAGCAGCAGTTTCCATGTTCCTGATTATGGGACAATATCAGAGTATCTTGTATTGTGATTTTAAGTGGAAATATTATCTAATTTAAATGTCTGTAAATTTGCACTTTGGTGAATTTCAGCTACAGTTTCATTGGTTTAGAGCTCTGATTGGTGTCTACAGATAGACTCCAATGAGCAGAGAGGGAAATTTTATTAAAGGGAAACTACGGCCATTTTCAAAATTCATACGTTATTCCTATGGTCTAAGACAGTCCAAAATTATAAGTAAACATGAACAGTTCTGACCCATATGAAAAAACTAGCACGCTAAAACTCAAAATAAGGTGTTATAGATGACTCTTAGAGCACTTGGAGAAATGTTTTGAGTACAGTGGTGCCTTCAAATGGGGTCATGTTTAGTGTGTTCACTGGAAGAAGACCATATGAATGCCCCAATGTTGTGGTATTCACAACCTCGTCAGTGGAAATCTTTTAAGAGCTCCAAGTTCACGACTTCGTGTACACAACTTTCCATGTCATAAATGTAATATGTAATAAATTGAGTTCCAACTGAACACAGCATATGGGTACATTTCCTGTTTCAGAACTGAGAGCAACAGTTTTTACAATTCTACAACAAAATAAAGCTCATTTGGGTCTAAAAATAAAACAAACATAAGTGGAGCTCCCATTCATTGGCCGTGAAGCAGCTGCAGACTTTATACTTGATGACATCACAAGTTTAAGACATGTCTCTGGTGTCTGGCTTTAAAAGAGAGTAGCTCATAAATTGATTGAACTTTCCTCAGCCATGTAAATGACTTGTTAGAATTCTTAATTTAGGTGGTATTCTACCTTGATGTGCCATTTGCATAACTATTCTCAGCCGGCACAGGCTATCAAGACACTATAAATTAAAACGAGACCGTAACCGAAATGTATTATACAGATTAAAAACAGCAAGAAAAATAGAGCAACATCTTTTACAGTCAGACCTTAAGATCTTCATTGTCTACAACAAAATGTATAAATCATTAATGAAAAAATTACTATATAGCACTAGAGAAATCAAAGTAGATATTAATTAAATAATCCATATTGAACCTTCTAGGATTTTACACAAAGTCAGAAAACTTAAACACATCAAACTTAAAAAATCATTCCATGCTCTTTTTCAATAATAGAAAATGTTTTATGATAATACATATTGTGTCTTATTGCCTATTTTGTATGTAGTTTTGTGATGACAGTGTACACTGACGTGATTAAAAGGCAAATTTAAAAATCACTTTTTATCATCTGTACACCTGAATATTTCATTTATGTGGATAATGGGATAATGACCTTCTTAAATCATAATTTCTACAATAAAAAGAAAATTGGTTTCCTTCTGAATATTTTAAACTCTTTCAGCTCTCAACTGCGCAGCTAAAGATCTTTGACTTCTGCATTAATGAGATTCAGAGGCAGACTTTTGTTGGACATTAATGTCCATAATTTTGGCTCCGACATATTTCAAATAATTTCTCTTGTAAATTCAATAACAGCTCACTTTACCAGTTTTTCCTGAATGCTTAAAACACTAATAGTGATTCCTGAAGCACTTTCTCTGAAACCATTAACACTTGTAGCCAGTGTATTTATCAAGCGTGCCAAACTGAATGAGTGTCCTCTGCTTAACTCTCAGTTTGTAATTTAATGACACACTTATAGGAGAACTGTTAACACTGGTCTCTACTTTGCTACTCATTGCTTTTGTTGTTTGAGAAGAAAAAAAAAACCCTTTTCCCCCTTACTGTATTTGTATCGATAGTGTTTTATGTAAACACATCCATACTTTATACATTTGGATACCTATGTCTATGACTATATCAACTGATGACTCTTCCATGAAGGTCATATTGGTGCAGGTGTCACTGCACAATAGGGCAGTGCAGCTCCGCTCCAGAGTCTGCTTAATCTTCCTGCAGGTCTTTTGCAGTCAAACAGGGGTTTCGATTTGCCTTTCTGGTAATCTAATGTAATCTCCTGTTAACTGCCATTTGTTAATTACATTACAATCTGAGGAAACAGCTACCTGAAAACACTTTGCTGTCTTCTTATAGTCTTCTCCTGCTTTGTGGGCATCAGGTATTTTAGATTTCAGAGTGCTAGGCAGCTGTTTAGAGGAGCCCATGGCTGCTGATTGTTGGGACAAGGTTTAAGGAGTCAGAGTATTTATAAAGCTTTGAAATTTGCATCGCCTGGCCTTTCCTAATGATGACTGTGAACAAGTCATAGTCTTAACATGCTAATTATGGTCTGAGACCCTGGTAGAAGTTGTCTGAGAGCTCAAATGTCTTGGAGTGCCCAAACTTTTGTACGGTGCTTCTTTACCTTTTTTCACTCTAAAATTGTACAAAACAAAAATAATACTCTTTAACTTCATGCCTTTTGGAGATCAGTTCATCTTCTACTTACTTAACTATTCACAGTAAAATAAATTTTGACCAGGGGTGCCCAAACATTTGCAAGCCATTGTAGTTGGTGCTTTTGGTTTATTCAAATGATAGTCTGTGTGTACAGTTTGAAGAGTTTTGATAAAATCATTTGCTTTTGCTTGACATGTACAACATTTTGTAGGTTTGGTGTGAGGTTTTGTGGTTAGTATGTTGAGTTTTGAAAAAGAATAGCCTATAGTTTCAAAGAGAGTGCTTAAGCAATAGGCAAAACTGTAATAAAGTCTCATTACAACACAAATTATTCATGTGAATATACAGTAATAAAGCCTCCTGAATAACTGAGTAAATCTCCTATGCTCATTGAGAAGTGTGTAATTTACTCCACATGAAACCCTTTTTATTTATTTTAGCCATTTATGTCAGACATCTCCACAGTCAGGTTATATAACATTTACCTTATCCTGAATCATAAAATTATGTTTTTTATATTAAAGCACAGTAAGTAAGCTTTTTGGGTGTCCTATAAGAGATCATATATACAATGTGTGTACTGTGTGTGCATGAGGTGAAGTCAGATACTGTATAATGTGATATATAATTGTACCACTAGGAGGCACTGTTGTTCATCCCACAGACTTTTCACTATCAGACTTGGAAGACAGGAGTGAGGTGAATGGGTTGTGAGTGACAGAGATGAAGACTGACATGAAGACTGACAGAGTGACAGACAGACAGGGAGAGAAATGATAAGGAAAGCTTAGTCACTGTCCTGTTTTGTGCCAGCTGGGCATCAGGAGCACCAGCACATTATGTGCCAGCTTGGTATTTTCCTACTCCACCTACTCTGTCAAACACACACCCATCCAACATGGACTTAAATACTCATTAATCAAAAATTCCTGGTAGCATCAGTGTCTGCCATCATCATACAGTATCTATGTGCCAGATGACTGTACTTTGGACAGAGTTTGTCCAACACAAAAGGCTGCTGCTAGTTAACGAGGAGGAGTAGCCAGAGTTAGATAACTGTTCAGACCAAAGCGAGGACTCCATGTGGCCTCCAGACCACCTGTTTTGGGCGTAGAGGATCTGGCAGATCTGGGATCTGTCCGCACTTCCATCCGTCTCCTCCCACTGATACACAGCTCACTGGTCTCATGCTGTTTCAAAGGCCAAGAGCAGCCAAGGCTTCAAACAATGGTCATGAAAACATCAAAGGAAAACTGCCACACAACAAATACTTCTTCAGTTGTTTGAGAAACAATGGGCAGTAGTGTCACTCGACACATCTGCCCCAAGTTAAGAGTGCTGCTAGTGGTCCATGACCTCCACACCTCCTGCAGGACAGCACACAGTTAAACCGACACACATGCTTTTGTGTTGCTCTGCAGCGGCAACTTTTCCTTATTCAATTCATCCTTCGACATTTTGCTTTTTCGAATAAGTGAAAAAAAGCAATCCTTTGTCAGCTTTTATACAGTTTGCATCTTACAAAACCTTCATCTCCAGTTTTTTTCTGGAGGTGGAGATAGTCTGTCACATAGAAATGTCTTTTGCAAGATGCAATTCAAAATCCACTTATTTCAGGGGAGACGTGTAACAGAAACTGACAGTGGTTGAAAAGTTGTTATGAAACTTCTGTCATGACTGTACCTACAGGGAAAGAGACGGAATATTACAGTACACCTGATTTATGTGTCAGGAAACATGTGCTCCCAAAATCTTACCCCATTTTTTATGAACTAGTCTACATAAATGCCACGGAAGTCTTCAAAGGCACATGTGCAATGTAACAGAGAACTGGAAACCTGCAGAAAATAATTTCAGTCAAGGTGAATTAAACCATGAAGGAGTCTTGATGGAGTCTCTGTGGATTTACAGCACATAGTACTTGAGATTCTGCAAGACAACTTTAATGAACAGCAGCTTTCTGTCCTGTTAGAGACACGAGCAGCATCACATCTGACAAGAAATTGTTACATTATCTGGTCAAATATGACTGTATTGTGCAAAACTGAGTGAAATAAAGCATTAGTAGGCATGACTACTTCAAGGTTCAATAACTTTATTTGTCCCCAATGGGAAGCATAAACAAACACAAAACACACACAAAACACAATAAAAACCAGAGCCTGTCCAGTCTCAGCCAGTGAAGGTGCAGTCAGTAAAGATGGGTAAACTATGACCTCTGCTGATCACAAAGAAAACAACCACCAGTGTAAAAAAGAACTGCACTAAGGTATAGTGTACTGTGTAAGATTTTTCCAAAAAAACAATGTGTGAACTTGTACGATAGTATTCCCTCTCAATTATTTGCTGTGTTCGGGACATTTATGGGCTGCAACCTTTGCGCAGCGCTGCGTAGCCCCCAGCCAGGCAAGGTCAGGACTTTATGAGAAGGCAGCGACCAGGTCCATAAGAAGCAGTCATCCAAGAAAACTTCAGCAAAACAGTGATTCAACACGTTTTTAAGTCATGAAAGATGCAACTGAGGAAGTGAGTGTTTTTCAGTCGGAGGCTGTGGTATGATTTTGATCGGGACACTTTTTTTTTTTTTTTAATATTCTTTTGGCTTTTGCCTTTATTTGACAACACAGCTTAAAGCTTGAAAAGTAGGGGGATAACGTGGAGCAAATGGCTGCAGGCTGGAGCCAAACCTGCAGCCGCTGCAGCAAGGACAGTGCCTTTAGTACACAGGACACCTGGCCTAACAACTGATCTACCTGGTGCCCCAGTTTGGAACTCATTTAATGCTGAAAGACATACAAATCATACCATGTGCTGAAATAAAACCACAGCCGTTTTCATGTCACTTGCATGTCATTTGGCAGCAGCCATTGCAGATGTCAGTCTGTCTGTCTCATTAATATGACCTAATTGACACTTCATGTATCTCTCGATTTCATTCTCACCTGGCCTCGCAGGGCATCTTTGTTGTGCAAATACTATATAGGAACTCAGATCTCCACAATGATTTAACACTGACAAAACCCATGGTAGCCAGCACACATGAAACATTAAATTTACATGTAAAATTTCCACCAAGTAATTCAAATATATATATATATCTATATATATGTGTATATATTAAAAAAAATATTGATGTAACCAAATAAAAAAATAATAAAAACTCAGGTGAATATCTTGACTATGAGAATTTATGTAAGTATAGTTCATATAATTTATCTAATTTAGCTTCATAAATGTTATGCAATTACTGTTAATAATTCAAACTGCGGCACAGTAATGCAATGGTTAGCATTGTTGCCTCACAGCAAGATGGTTCAAAACCCAGGGTGAGGGAGCCCTTCTGTGCAGAGTTTGCATGTTCTCCCCGTGTCAGCGTGGGTTCTCTCCGGGTACTCCAGCTTCCTCCCACAGTCCAAAGACATGCAGATTGGGGATTAGGTTAACTGGTGACTCTAAAGTGGCCGTAGGTGTGAATGTGATCAGGAATGGTTGTCTGTCTCTATGTGTCAGCCCTGAGATAGTCTGCTGACCTGTCCAGGGTGTACCCTGCCTCTTGCCCAATGTCAGCTGGGATAGGCTCCAACCCCCCATGAACCCTGACAGGATGCGCGGTTAGGGAAAATAAATGAATGAATGAATGTTAATAACTTTGTGTATTTCAAATATCTTCAAGTTCAGCATATTTGAAATACATCCAAATACTGTACATTTAAAATAAACTCTTGTTGGGGTAAAACTGCTTTTTGCATCGCGCAGTGAACACACAAGAGGCTAATGTTAAGCTAGCTGAGCAGCTTGTTAAAGCACAATGTCTTGTTTTCTATTTCTACACAGGATGTGATGTATAGATGCAGAATTATGGAGTTTTTTTGAGGGCAATTGAGACAGAGCTTAGACTTATAATTGAAGTACGGCAACAAATAATGTAACTAGATACTTTTGCTGTTGATTATTTAGCAGAGTAATGTAGTTTGTTACTATTTAATAATAATATAATAATTTTATTTTTATAGTACATATCTAAACAAGGTCACAAAATGCTTCACAAAGTGTGTGAAAATAAGACAATAACAATAGTATATATAAAAAATGTTAAGAGCTGAGGAAAATAGTGCATACAGAGGCACAAATAGAAGGAAATAAATACAAAAGTTACAAATCAAAAAGCACAAATCAGGCATTTAAAGGGAAATCTTTTCCATAAAAATATGTTTTAAGCAATGATTTAAAAACAGGTAATGTGATAGCCAGCCTAATCTCCTCAGGCAGAGAATTTTAGAGCCTCAGGGACTTGATGGCAAAAGCCCAGTCACCCTTAGTTACCAACCTCGATCTAGGGACGACTAGCGAGGGTAGGCTTAAGGATCCCTGATTACGACTTGGAGCACAGGTGGTCAGTAGCTCAGCTATATATAACTTTGTTGAGCTTTAAAAGTTATTGAAAGAATCTTAAAATCAGTTCTGAAGTTACCTGGCAACCAATGGAGAGAGGCGAGAATTGGGGTGATATGTGGTGTATGATTTGTCCCAGTTAAAATATGAGCTGGAGCAGTCTGTACTAGCTGAAGCTGAGTGACTGAAGATTTACAAATAAGTATAAAAAAATATGTAATAATGTGCTTTATTTGTCAAGGTCCTTATATTAATTCTGTTGTTTCATTAATCCACACACACACACACACACACACACACACACACAGGCATCAATGTATAGAGCTGTCACTTCATAAAACTTACTACTTATTTATTTTGTATGTCAGAATGATGGGGATGCTGCAGTACAGTGCCCCAAGCAGATAGGGGTTCGGTGCAGTGCCCAGAAGGTGAACTGCCACCAAACCAGCTACCTTCCAGTTCCCAAGCCAAGTCCCCACAGAGTGACCTACTGAAATTGATGAAATTATGATGTCATGTCTCAAGCAGCTTGCCCAAGTCCGCGCACCTTCTATCATAACAAATGTAGCAAATGAAACTAAAGCTTTAAACTGTACAAAACATTACTGAACCACCAGGCCAACTTTTGCTACGGCTGCACTTTTACATACACAGTCAGATTAAGGTGTCATGAAAGTGCAACCTTTGACGTCTGTATTAAAAAAAGTAAAGCTTGTTCACCATGCAAACAGAGTGGCACAGCCATCACTAACTATTCAGAGACGGAAGTCCACTCCTCAATGTCTTTTATTTCTGAATCAGTATGAAAGAGTAGAGGAGCTCTGAGTTGGGAAGCACAAAGAAAGACTTCACTTCCCTGGGCAGCAGAGGTAAAGATGGTTTGACAGGTTGGGGTCACTGTGTCATTCATTCAGAGAAAATAATATGTCAAATATTTGAAACTTATTCCAACACAAAGCACACAGATGACAATGAAAGAAAAACCCAGACGACAAGATTCCTCTACTGAGACATTCCTCTCGTCCCACCTTCAAAAGCCATCCACCGGATTCAAGTTTTTATTTTTATATTTTTTTTATGTGAACAGCTTCATATCGCAGGTGCAAGTTTCCAAGGTTCCCTCTCAGACAAGCCGCGTCTGTCCTGTCTCTTATGTAAAATGGAGACACTTGTCATTGCTGAGACTGTGCTCTGCACTCTATTAGCAACTTGCCAAAAACAATCTGTCACTTTTCCCGCTGCAGTCACAACAACAGATAGAAGGAGAATTATTCTCTACTACCTGCCTGTCACAAACAACAAAACGCTGAAAATGAAATTTTAATATTTCCACACTTTGCATAATAGCATGTCACACCTCTCCAGTTATGAGATGTCTCTAAATTGTTTTGGGAAATAGACTGTATTGACTTTTGCTGTGTTGCATTTTACAGAAGTCAGATTACATCATTTGTAAAAAATGGGTGTTTTTATGCTGGAGCAGTTATGTGCTGCATATTTTGGTGGATGCAGGCTTTCTCTCTGCTTTACATAACACTGCTCCTATGTTCTGAGACAGCCAAAAGGGGGGTTTATACCTCTGTGTTGAATCAACGCTGTACCTGCAGACGTGCACCTCCTCAGAAATTTAACTACACGTTGCGGTGACGCAGACCTCCTGTTTGTTTTTGCAAACGTAAAACCAATTCCCTCAGTGGAAACAAAGCTTTTATTTACTTATATTTCACAGACAATAAATACATTTTGAGGACAATTTAAAACCCCCACAAAATACCATTTGAAGTCTTGTGTGTGATTTCTCCTGACTTTATATGAGCCCAATATAAAGTCATATAAAGATGCCAGGCTAATTTATGCAATGGGAAATGTCAAAGATTTAGTCAATAGGGTGAGTAAGACACAGTTGTTTTGTCTGTGAAACTTGTGAGTTACAATGGAGCCGAATTTTTTAATATCACCTTTGTTAAATGTCGCTGTTGTTCCTGGCTTCATATGAATAGAGGAAAAGTCTGCTAGCTTCCAGGCTAATTTATACAATATAAAATGCCATAGGCTTATGCTAATACTGTTAGCATGTTGTATTTATGGGGAAAATGTGTCTTGCATAAGACAATTGTTTAGTCAGTGAATCTTGTGAGTTATAATGGGGCCGAACTTTGTAGCGTTACCTTTGTTAAATGTTGTTGTTGTTTCTCATATGAGTAGAGAAAGTTGGCCGGCTGCTAGGCTCATTTATGCAATGTAAAATGTCAAAGGCTTATGCTAATGTTAGCATGTTGTATTTGTGGGGAAAATGTGTCTTGCATAAGACAATTGTTTTGTCAATTAATCTTCTGAGTTATAATGGGGCTTTTTTGTACTTTCATTGAATACTATTGCTATAGAAACCCCTCTGCCAACTATTGTATTAAAGGTGTAATCACAGAGCGATGCAGACTTCATGAGAATAAATGCTCCCAACGGTGAAGGCCACTTGTGTAGGCTATGGTATAGGCTTAGCGTAGAGCCTATGAACAACTATAAATCAGTCTTATGCAAGCAAAGATAAGCCCAAAACTGGCTTGGTGCTTTTGTTTGGTGTTATGGCAGCAATTACAGTAGATTTAATAATCAGTAATTAATTACTACCAAAATATGTATTCATAAAATAGAATTATGCCTCAGAAGCACATGGATTGGTATAAAAGATGAAGGAAAGTGATGGGGCTCAACTTGGGTTATCTGAAACAATGAGTTTTGTCTTAAATAATAGTTTCGGAGCAGGTTGATAGTCAGTTAGCCTAATTGACTAATATAGCTACCAACTACTACACAGCTAAACAACAGCTAGTATATTAAAATAAATGAAATTAAGAATAACTGGAAATGTATGATAAAACAGTGAATGCAGTGATGACTTAGAGTGAGTAGCTGAACAACTGAACCTATGAACACAGCAGCAACACAATTAGTGCATGAAAGCAAGTATCAATCAATCAATCAATTTTATTTATAAAGCCCAATATCACAAATCA
The DNA here is from genome assembly GCF_006386435.1 of Epinephelus moara. Classification (NCBI taxonomy): domain Eukaryota; kingdom Metazoa; phylum Chordata; class Actinopteri; order Perciformes; family Serranidae; genus Epinephelus; species Epinephelus moara. The sequence goes on along the minus strand of NC_065521.1, from coordinate 14,307,917 downwards.
CAATTTGCCTCACAGGGCTTTACAGCATACGACATCCCTCTGTCCTTATGACCCTCGCAGCGGATAAGGAAAAACTCCCCAAAAAAACCCCTTTAACGG
>NC_065521.1:14268608-14307518 GCF_006386435.1 Epinephelus moara | reverse complement strand
AGTTAGCAAGATGCAGTAATAGAATACGAGAGAGAGAGAGAGAGAGAGAAGGAGAGAAGAAGAGAAGGTGCCCGGTGTATTATAGGGGAGTCCTCCGGCAGACTAGGCCTAAGTCAGCCTAACTAGGGGCTGGTACAGGGCAAGCCTGAGCCAGCCCTAACTATAAGCTTTATCAAAGAGGAAAGTCTTAAGTCTAGTCTTAAGACTGAATCAAATGTGACATCTCATACTTGATTAGATGCATTCAATTCATGAAAGATGACCACATGGATGAAAGTCTTAAGAATATGGGAACGTTAATGTCAAGCATTGTTCAACAGCAGATAGGTAACCTATCCTATGGAACACTACGATAACCTTTAATTGTATTAATAGGAGATCCTAACCTCGGCCCAACACTTCCACAGTTATCTATCATCTATGAGCATCAACCCCATTAGCACAGGGAAAGTGGTTCACCTTCCCTTGAAGTCTCAGATGCCAGGGAAAAGGTTTGCTCTGGAAAAGTTGCAGTATCGTCTTCATGAGTGCACTTAAAGGCATGGGCAGCTCAGGTGTGTTTTTCTGGTCTCTGTGGCTGGCCTTGATCAGTTCCAATGCTAGTTTCCTCCATCTTTCACTCTCAGTGGACAGCTTATCAAACCTCCTTTCATTCAGAGTGTCTTTTTGTCACTCTCTCTTGCAAAGTTCTTCGGTTCTGAATTGTCATGTTTGAGGACAGATGGTACACAGGCTTTTCAGAATTTTTTATTTCTCAGGTTAAATGCAGCTCTCAGCATCTCCGGTCAACCCGGTCTCATTCTGAAGTCATCAAATACAGGTGCTTGGGCAGCGACTTCGGTGTCAGACACCAATGAAAAAAGCCGCCCTTTCACATGGGCATGATTATTGTGTAATGGCGCTTGGCAGTATCAGGGGAAAATGGGGTGGCACAAGAACGTAAGTTAAGGGGGCAAAGTCTGAGTGAGGCAGGCAGGAGGGGTGGTGAATGGGTTCAACAATCACTGACTTTCACCCGGGAGGCTGGTGTTCGCTTTCCCTTTATGAATGTAGAGCCAAGGCCTGCAATTTTTTTAAACTGAACCACGTGCATGTGTTGGCTAAACATAACCATGTGTGTTTATTGTTTACGGAAAAAAACCTTTAAATGGTGTATGCAAATTGTACATTTCCTGTGAAAACAGAAGTGTGTCTGAAGACACAGAATGCATGTAACAAGCTAAAGTTGACACGGTGTCCCAGAACGTCAACAACAAACACACCCAGGGTACCTTACACGTGATATATTGACATGGATATGACCAACTACCGATATGTGACACGGTTGGAGTGAGAATGTGTTGCTCTGGTGCTGTTCTAGCTTGAGCACAGTTCCAGGTGGGTAGATTAGCAGGTGTCCCATCAGGCAGGGCTTGAGTTGTAGTGATCAGAGTTCACAGAGGAAACCAAAAGGGAGCAACAGCCCAATCTCCTGCCTTCTTCTTGATTAATAAGTTCTGTAAAAGGAGGTGCGGTATTTGGGTGTCAAGTCACAAAAAGTACACTCCTCCTTCTTTATAACTTCTACTTTCTTAATTATCCAATTCTGATTTATTCCTAAAGTGTTTATTAAGGACACTACAAGTCTTTAATTCTTCACTATTTGAAAGCATGACACTGATGCCACCACTTGTCAGGAGAAAACCAAATAATTCTTTGGAACGACCATGAAGTTTAACTGTCAAACATGGTTAACATATAAACTCTGATCCACATAGGTAGGGGTAGGAATACTGCAGTGTCAAAATACTCTGTTATAAGTAAAGGTTATTCAACATCCTGTTAAAGGGACAAAAGCATTATGCCCAATGGCTTATAATACAAAACCTATACTTATTAAATCACAGTCCGTGTGATAATACAACTGCTACAGCAAATGCAAACAAAAATGTATAGAGAAGGGAAGATTAAAGATGTAGATATAGGCCTAATTAAAATGAGAGGATTATCAAATACAAAGCTGAGGTGTAAGGACTTGCACTTAATGAAATGCATATAGCAATGTAAATCTGTATCAAGAGTCTGTTCTCTGCAGGGTGCGACAAGCCATCCTAACGTCCCATCCTAATGCAGGCACAGCTTGTGATTGTCAGTTCATGCCTCAAAATCGACATGTTAAAGCAAACTTCATGTATAAAGGTAAGTTAGCACCACATAACATTTCAATTAAAGTACATCTTTATTTTGAGAAGAAAAATCAGTTACTGTTGTGCTCTTTCCCAGTTTGTAGATGTGTGAGGGTAAACCTAGGAGTGGTTTTAGGGGGGGGGGGGGGGGGGGGGTCATGAATTGCCAGTTCTCTCAAGGTTTCTGGCTCTTCAAGGAGTCTTTGTAAGAAGCTCGGTCTTGTCCTAAAAGAGTCATAAATTTAGTAAAACTGGCATAAACTGCCAATGTGGGATTTCATAATTTCCTCATCCCTTCTCTGTTGACTCACTCCAGGCCCAGTCGTGAGTTAAAACAGGCCCTTCACTTCCATTAGTGCCCCAGAGGTCAATCAAACAGTTTCTGGAGGAAATTTCAGTTTTAGTTGAGGATTTTGATATTTTCTTATTTTCTGTAATTCTTCATCATCATCCACAACACACTTCACTTATAAGTAATCCATTTTTGATTGTAGTTTGAAGTTAGAAGAAACTCTTCAGTATCCTAAAGTGTGTAGAAAAAAAGTAAGAGGAAGCAACTGCAAAAAGGGTAAAGCAATCATGAGGACTGCACAAGGATTCAGGGCCTGAGAGGTAAACAATGCAGCAGAATCAACAACTTGATTTTCTCCATGTTCTCTGATTACACTCTCTGGGTGGCCACACCAGGGTGTTTCACTGATGTAAGATATGGTATTCTCTACTTAGTGCTTTTCTGCATCAAACACAACAACATGGTAAACAACGTGCCCTGTCTGAAGAAGTTCAAGGGTTTACCAGATTGTTCCACAGCTGCAGAAGTAATGGACAGCTGATTATGACTCTGGTAGCAATCTATGGAAACTGAACAGTCAATAGAGGTTAACTGAGACAAACTCTGTCTAATATAGGTTAATTTGTGGGCTTTTTATGTGGAATTGCTATCATCTATACAAACCTGAAACTGATCCCAGTGCTGCTATGTGATATTGTGGAAAAGATAATTATTTTCTACTTTTTTTAACATGACTCTCTCTTACATGTTCTCATGGAATCAATACCAACCTTTAAAGCTAAGATTAATTTCACACCACACACATGAACTTTTAAAAGAAGAAATTCTTTATCTTAAAAATTAAAAAATGACAAGACACACCCTTGGGTTTTGCTGCTACAGCCTTCATGTTCATGATGAATCATCTATGCATACTAAAGTTAGTTACGGAGTTCCACAAGGCTCTGTTCTTGGACCAATTCTGTTCACTTTATATATTCTTCCCTTAGGTAACATTATTAGAAATCACTCTGTGAACTTCCAAATGTTATGCAAATATTACACAATTGTACTTATCGATCAAGCCAGAAGAAACATATCAGTTAACTAAACTTCAAAAATGCCTTAAAGACAAAAAATCCTGGATGAGCTCTGATTTCCTGATGTTAAATTCAGGCAAAATTGTAGTTATTGTTCTCGGCCCCAACCACCTCAGAAACTCTATCTGATGATAAAGTTTTTCTGCATGGTATTGCTCTGGCCTCTACCACTATCGTAAGAAACCTCGGAGTAATATATGATCAAGATTTGTCTTTTAACTCTCATATAAAACAAACTTCAAAGACTGTGTTCTTTTGTCTCTGTAACGTGAAAATTAGGCCTATCCTGTCTCAAAAAGATGGAGAAAGATTGGTCCATGCATTTGTTACCTCTAGGCTGGATTACTGTAACTCCCTATTATCAGGTTGCTCTAACAATTCTTTAAAACTCTCTAGCTAATTCAGAATGCAGCAGCATGTGTACTGACAGGAACTAAGAAACGAGATCATATTCCTCCTGTTTTAGCTTCTTTGCACTGGCTCCCTGTAAAATCCAGAATTGAATTTGAAATCCTTCGTCTAACTTACAAAGCTCTAAATGGTCAGGCTCCGTCATATCTCAGCTCATAGTGCCCTATTATCCCACCAGAACACTGCACTCTGAGAATGCACGGTTAATCGTGGTTCCTACAGTCTCCAAAAGTAGATCAGGAGCCAGAGCCTTCAGCTATCAGGCTCCTTTCCTGTGGAACCATCTTCCTGTTTTGGTCTGGGAGGCAGACACTGTCTCCACATTTAAAAGCAGACTTAAGACTTTCCTTTTTGATAAAGCTAGTCAGGGCTGGCTCAGGCTAGTCTTGGACCAGCCTCTAGTTAGGCTGACATAGGCCTAGTCTACCGGGGAACCTATGATACACTGAGCCCGTCTCTCCTCTCTCTTGCTCGCAGACACTGAAAAGTTGGTTCCTCTCCATTTGCTAACATTCATGTCCTATTACTGCATATCACTAACTCGGCTTCTTCTCCAGAGCCTTTGTGCTCCACTGTCTAGCTGGTTCCCTTGAATCGCTGCTACACCTGGATCGTGTGTTGTGGTTGCGCTGCTGCCGTGGTCCTGCCTAAAGAAAGTTGTGATTGTGATATTGGGCTTTATAAATTAAATTGAACTGAATTGAGTTGAACGGAATTTAATCGAACTGTTCTAACATGACTAGTTGTCATGTGGTCCCATCTCACTCACTCTCAGTCTAGAAAATATCTAAAGATATATAAAGATATCTTTAAAACAACTGACCCCACTGTATCTTGGAAAATGAAGAGGACTTCATTACATCATTATCCAGTAATCGCTCTGTTAACCGCAGAAATAACAATAGATAATGTGTATTATTTTGGTGTCGGGATCTTAATAGCATAAAAGAAAATCACTGCAGTAGAGTTATGTGGCTTTATATTTGAGAAATGGTGGTGAAACTGGATGGTGTGGGCAATATTCACATGTTCTCTGTAATATGTGTATTTTGCTACTTTCTGTTGTATATGCCTACACTGCCCTTGGCATATGCACTTGCTTTTGTAGCAGCACCTGGAGCAGTTTGTGGTCCAGTGCCATGCTCAAGGGCACTTGAGCAACACTGGTGGGCTGATATTTGGAACTTACAATGTTGTAGCACTGCACGTGGTGTGTATGTGAAAACTAGGCATTAAATCAAGAGCCACATGCACTCCATTAATAGTAGAATGGTATAATAGTTGGAGCAGGCTTGCAGTGCCAAAAAATAAACATTTCACACGTATATCACATGAATGTGATAAAACCCTCCAGTGCCATTGATTTATTCCTTTTGTGGCTTTATTTTCTAAATCGGAGGACTGAGGCTAAATAGGTTCATAAAAACACCCACTTGTTTGGGTTCCTTCATTAAAATACTGTAAAATGGATTCAATGTTAACTTCTGAATATGTTGAAGCTTTTCAGTAAATGAGAACAGATACTGTGCCTGCTTTATCCATTTAACTGTTGCTCCAGGCTCAGATAAAATTGAGACAACTTCACAGGGGAAATAAACAGGAAGTATAATGTTGCCATGGATTTATTAAGTTACGTGTGATCTACAACTTCAGCCCCATTTTTTAGCTAATATTTAGTTACACTTTGGCATATTGGCACCATTAAAAGTATGCCATATTATTAGATGTCATTTGTAATGTACCCATGGATGTACAGACAACTATCACTATAGCACATTTTTACTGAAGTCAACCTCTAACTGTGATGTTTCTCAGTTACTTCTACAATACCTATGTGGATCTATGGACTTTAGTTTACAATGGACCAACTGATCTAAAAGTCATCATATTTTGCCACTTGGGCATAAACCCCAGCATTATTAAAATAACACCGGGGGCTTCCTTTTGCATTGCATCTTGACACAGAAGGGCAGTAAGAAGGGGCCCGCAGTTAGGTTTAGGCAACCAAACTACTTGAAGACTGTGGATGAAAAAAACACCCAGCTTTGGTGGCACAAACCCACCTGGAAAGGCAGAGATGTGTCGATAAAAAACACCTGACTTTAAGTGGCATAAACACTGCAACTGATAATGTTGGTTTTGAACACCCATCTCTTGGGTCAAAGTCTTGTGCTTCTTGAACCCATCCACCTATCTAACAGCCCATTCTGAGGGAACTTTCACACTCTCTAAGCCACAACCGCTGCTCTGAGTGTCTAATAATGACACAGATGGGTTTACATTGGAGTTTGTGGAAAGCCCTGTGCTTCTCACACAGATACAATAGTCTGCCCCTGACATCATCATACTGCAAGTTAGACCAAACGTAAAGATATATGTATCATGTTTGTGTGTTCTGAGTCAACATGTCCTCATCCCCCTGCTGCTTTGTCAGTGGACCTACATGTCTAAATATGATGTGCTAGGCACCCTCCTGCATCACTTTTGTACGTTCAGGTACGGCGTGTCAATGTATGCTTGTTCCATGCACGGTGTCCTCAACATACACTTCTGTTTTCACAAAAAAATGTACTGTTGTGGCTCATTACATGCATACAGTCTTTCAAAATAAACTTACAATGTTGGTAACACACCTTGGTTTTATGTTTTTTCCATGAGTTTAGGCAACAAAAAGTCCATGGTGAGGTTAAGAAAAAAAACATCATGGTTTGGCTGAAAATAAGTATGGTTCTTTCTGACGTTATGTCATGTCATGTGATGTATGTATATCACTAGCATAGCATGCAACACATACTAGCACACTATGTTGTTATCAAAATAACTCCACTGACTTTTGGCTTTACATGGGAGACTGACAGCAGGCTCCCCGGTGAAAGTCCACACTTTGTTTGACCCATCTACCTACCCGTCCACTCGCCCTATCGGGACTCTCATGGTCTAGCTTAAAATTCACATGGGAACCGAACAGCGGGCTCCCCTCCAGCATTCAAACTTGTGCCACCTGTTGCATATCATATCTCCAATAGGGGTGCCTCTGTGCGTCGGTATTTGATGCCGACATCCACTGACAAAGTGGCGGTATTTGATGAATTGGTTTGTTGCCTGCTTCCTCTAAAACTGATGGTGTTTGATGCTAACGACAATGACAAAGCAGCTGCCGTATGTAACAAGCTGCGAGTGAGAACGGCCTTTCTGAGTTACAGACAAGTTCAAAAAGACTATGATCTGTGCATCACAGCCACTGCTACAGCTTCAACTGCTGACTGTGGGGCCAAACTAAACTAACTTCATGTTTTAAGGACACATGAATACACCTGCCCCTTTTGCTCCACACAACATCACATTGCCTCACACCTCTCCTTCCTTGGCCCCTTCAGCTCTCTCCTCGGGAGGCGAAAGTCACAGTTTGAAAACATCTGAAGGATTTTTGTCATCATGTATGGTGGTAAGACGTTTTGTTTAGCCATCAAACATTTTTAGAACAGAGAGTTAAAGTTATTTTCCAGTTTACATTTGCAGCATATCCATAATGTCATCTATTATCAACTGTGTTTCCTAGAATATTTGTTAATGAGAGCGAACACAGAAACATCAATACCAAACAGCCTCATCTTTGATTTCTGCATGTCTCCAGCGCTGCAAAGGATTCAAACCGAACTGATGCAACCTTGACTGAAAATCTAGTTAGTGGTCCTGCAAAACAAAATAAGAGTCAAAGTGGTTGCTTAGCAACAGATATATCACTCTGGCCTTCCCCCAGCAGCAGATGCTGTTGGAGGATGTTTTTCAACCCATGACAGAAAATCACAAGTTGACATGACTCAGGTTAGCTCCCCACAGTCAACCATAATATGACACTTTATTGATTCCTGAGGGAAATGTGACTTATATTTTGGAAGGTCAGAGGTCAGCAGCAGCATGTTATTGTATATGTGGAACAGGTGGAAATGTTGTGTTTTCTTCAGACTTTTAAACAGCAGTGAGAATTTAATTGTCGGAGCAAGAAGGTTAGTGCCAAAACTGCCATTTAATATTATTTGATGTCAAAAATCAGTGTAACTGGAGCCATGCCTGAATTCCACCAGTCTTATTTTCCTCCATCTCCTGCGGTTTCATCTTTAATTCAAACAGATAATCAGCCACCAGCCGCTCAGCCTATACCTCTGCTGTCCATATGATGGTGCCATTGCTTTACTTTAGAGACATCCTTGCAGCCGGAGCCTCTCACAGGTGAACCTCTTTGCAGCACATATGGCAAAATAACTCTCCTAACATCAGTATGGTAATGATGGGAGTTTACAAATACAGGCTTCAATATGGACCCGCACACTGTGGCATGAGCACTTAGGCTAGTTGATCCTTTGATGTCCCAGAAATAGGCTTGGAAGCAGGTATCATTAGGGTTTTTAGAGAGGGAGCAGGAGAGTACCTCCTCCATCAAAGCATGTGCGCTCCCCTTTGTAATGGGAACACTGGATGACAGCTGCGCTGAAGGAGTCTAGCCATGAGTTTTCATATTTGAAAGGCAAATACAAAACATGCCAAACAGTGCACACAGTGTTTGGTGTCAAATCTATAAAGCAATATACAAAATAAACCTTTATGCACAAATTCACTGTTGGGAATGCAAGAGAAAGGACACATGCACATTTTGGAAGTTTCTTTGCAGTAAATCCTTGATATTTTTTAAATGCATGTTACACTTTTTTATTTTTTAGGCTGTTTTTCCCACTGCTCTGGGCAGCCACAGGTTTACATTTAATTACCCACAATCCAATGTTGTGTAAGCCCTCACCCTGAGCATCAAGTCTGTGTTCATTTTTCTTAAAGTCACATCATAGTTCCATGGCATTACCTCACTTACCTTGCAGTGCTATCTAGTTTAATTATTTACTTTGAGATTAATCACCAGAAATATAACAACACCAAATGCAGCAACAGATTTTTCTCATTTTGAAAGAATATCCACAAGTTTGGACTGCTGATCAGACAAAACAAGACATCTGCGACCATGTCTCCTATACAGTTTGGTGTATATAGTACCAACTTGCAACGTCAAATACATTTTGAAGTAAACATGATGCCAACAAAGTCAGAAAAAACTCTTAATGAAAGCTGATCTGGTGAGCAATGTGTTGGCACTCAGAGCACTTGGTTAATGTTAGGGAAAGCCTGTAATTTTGGTTTAATACAGAAAAAAGTCTGCAGTGACTTGAAGCACAAGACACGACATGGTTACTATTTTTAACAGGATTATAATTAATTAACTGATCTTTCACTAAACTTCAGCAAAGTGCTTCAAAAGTGGGTCTTAGCATGCTGAGCCCAGTGTCTGGTACCAAATCCCTGCACTTACATCAATCCACCCCGACCATCTCCCTCCAGATGACATTTCATACAAAAAGAAGAGCTTTCTTCTCCGGAAAAAAGGTTGCCTGCAAACACAATCCAGGCAACACAACATACCTGGAAAACAAGTTAGTGTTATCTAAACTAGGGCTGGCATCAGAATCATGATATGAGACTGGATATCATCTTAGATTTTATTGTAAGTGTTTCCCTGGTTTTAAAAGCAACATTTCAGTAAAGTGACATCATTTTCTGAACTTCCCAGACTACTGTAGTTGTTCTTTTATTTGTCTTTACCCACTTAGTCATTATATCCACATTACTGATGGTTATTTATCAAAGAACCTCACTGTGTAAATATTTTGTGAAAGCACCAATAGTCAACTCTACAATATTGTTGCAATATCAATATTGGGGTATTTGGTCAACAATAACAGAATCTTTAGTTTTCTCCATATTGTCCGGGTCCATGTCATTGGTCTGACAGCCCATTAGTCCAACGTCCCGTTGTTCCGATATGTGATTATACTAGGCTATACTGTATTTGTGTACCATAGAGGATCAGCAAACGCAACAAAAGTAGGCTACTGGTCGAGATACAAGTGCCATAGAGAGAAGAGAGTGAAACACCATAACCTCCTGTTATTAACTCTGGGGTCCGGGTTGTGTGGGGGGCTCTCCGCGGTGCTGAACAGCTCCCGGCGGGCGTATTTCTGCCTTGATGGTGCGCCGCGACCAGCTCTGGGTCAGCTGGGAAAGGCTTGAGGCGAAGCAGGCTCACGGCTTATGTGTTTGCCACTTTCTTTTTCATTTTAACCCACACCATGATCTTTTCCTAACCCTAACCAAGTGGTTTTTGTGCCTAAACCTAACCAGACCTTAACCACAGGGCATCATGATGATTTCAGAACAACGGGACTTCGGAACAATGGGTTTAATATGGTCGGAACAATGGGCTGTCGGACCAATGGGCTGTCGGACCAATGGGCAGACCCCTATTCTATTGTCCAGCCCCGATTGAAACAGAATTGTGGAGAAGTCAACTTGGTCTCTCACAACTTCTCAAGAGACTGGGGTCACTATTGTTTTATTTCATATGATGAACTGAGTTAAAGAAGCATCCGTTTTATTTGAGATGTTTATCACCCTTTGTGGGTTTGATCAGCCTATACAATATATGAGTGGTAACCATTTAAATTTGATTTAAATTTTAACTTCTAACTGACAAAGATTGGGTTTGAAATGACTCAATAAAATTGGGGTTTACACTCAGCGTGTAGGCATTAGACTTTTCATTGATTACCTCATACTTTGACCAAAAAAAGAGGTTATGTATTGTATGTAACTGACATAGATGAATACCGACTTGATTTCCTCGGCAATGGATTACACAAGTAATGCAACATTCAAAAGTATGCCAATTGTTTTCCATACCATATAGAAAGAAATGAAAGACAATAGCTGCCTGGGATGTTTGGGAAAAAAATACTTAAAAAATCTGAAATGCAACAGCATTGTGTGCAAAATCATCAGCTGCAGTGTAAGTAGAGCAGATATGGAATAAATGGGCATTAAAGCTATAGTTGGTAATCCTGTTCAGAAACACTTTTTGTTATACTGGCTGAAATGGTCCTTCCATCCTGAGAGTAGTCAATACATAATGTGTTCAGAAAAAGGAACGAAAAAAATCTGATCTCTGTGGCAGCTGCAGGCCTGTAAAAACTCTAACCAATCCCTGCCATTCGGTGCGAATGGAAAGAACCAATCAGATGCCTTCATGTCTTGTGCCCTTTTTATTTTTATTTTTATTTTTTTTAGATTTTTTTTGGGGGGCTTTTTGCCTTTAATATACAGGACAGTATGGAATGGGGAGACAGAGAGAGTGGGGGGACGACATGCAGCAAAGGGTTGCAAGCTGCATGCGAGGCATCACCTCTATACATGAGGCGCCGGCACTATCCACTAAGCTACTGACGCCCCGACTTCAGTGCCATTCTAATCTATTTGTACTTGAGTATTTCCATGTCATGCATCTTCATGATTTACACTGTATACGGACATGATGATGATGGCTTACTAACATGACACATGGAATTCCAGTGAGAAACTGCAGCTACAGCACTAACAACACTAACACAGGCTACACAAAGTTATTTTTACAGGTAGTGATATATGACCTGTGTGACAGCATGGGTTAAAAATGCAGAGGTGCCCACATGCAAGTAAGGCTTTTTTTTTTAAAAGTTATGTTAAGCTGTAAAAATAAAACGTATGGCTGTTCAACTGCTGCACAGGTTTTTCTGGATATTGTATAAGTAAAGTCAGCATGATATAATCTGCTATTCATCATCAAAATATACGTGACACTAGCTATATGGCAGACGTGTGCTGGTGTTAACAGGGAGAACTTCACTCTCAAGAAAGTCATGTCAGTACAGGATTTAATAGGTATTATTTATCAGCCACACAGGATCATGAAAAGCTGCAAACCTGTTTGATTATTTTTATTCCTGCTGTTTCAGTGCAAAACCATCCACCGCCTTATTCAAATCCAGGGCTCTGATCAGATTGCTAGATGAATGATAATTCTGTACTGTCTGTCTTGATCTCTTTTTAAACTCCCACGTGTGTGTCTTTTGATGACGTCATTCAGCATCTTTAGTTACCAGTTACTTTCAGATTCATATTTTACTTACGACACTTATAATCAGAATGTTAAATATGATGCAGGGTTATAGATTTAACTATCAAATAATATATCAAATGGTTATGTGTGTGGAGTCAGCTGAGCCAGTTTTTACTTGAGGTGTCTTTAAAGTAAGGGCATGACAGTAATGTCTTAAATTAAATTGTATCGTGTTGTTATGTATTAAAATATGTGTATATAATTCAGGATGTGGTGAATCCCAGGGAATAATCACTTTAGATTTACAATAAAGCATTTTCAAAATATAACTTTCCAAAACACAAAGAGGTCCCTTTGCTCAACTTGGCCCCAATGTGGGGTCAGTTGAGCCTCAGCGAAGAATGAGTTGAGATAAGTAGGACATGCATCTTTTACTCTTTTTACTTCTCCTAGTTGTTTCATATTCACGTATTGCTTTGAAGTCATCCTGTCGATCTCCATGTCCCTTGCGACTTGATGTGTAAACTTCCCATTCTGTACCTCTCCCACTGCTCTGTCAAAATGCCCAAGAAGAGTTGAAGCCCTGTCTGTCCTCTGTTTATTGAAGCATGGCGTGATGGTTTTTGGTCTAAAATTCAAAAGTCACATATTTTGATGATAAAAAGTTAGAATGCAATGTAGAATTGTAATAAATAATACATTATTAATAATCATAAGTGGGTCACTGGCTCAACTTCCCCCGGCCTTTTGGCCGGGGGAAGATCATCCAGCAGTTTATAGCTAATGCCACGCTAATGGCACAGCCTCATATTGTAATTTTCTGAAAGCATAAACACTTTTTCAAACTTGTCTGTAACTGCTCACATGAATTGTGACTCCTTGAATATATATTAAAAAAATACTGTGCATGTCAGTAAACATTTTTGTAACTTAAATCCTCTGACTGCTCAGTCCGTGGGCCTCTCTCTGTCACAGGCTGAGTAAAATGCATGATGCTTCGAAATTGTGTTTTCACATGAGCATTGTTATTTTTGTCTGTGGTTGCCTAGAAATAAGGAGGTGTCAACCTCACCATGGGCTCAAATCACCCCGCTCTCCCCTATAGAGTGGGATTTATACCTCTGCATTGAATCGATGCCATACCTACAGCGTAGGCTCTGCGTAGATGCATCCTCTACGCCATAGCCTTGCACCTCCCCAGAAATGTAACGCCACTTCATGGCAATGCAGATCTTCTATTTATTTTTGTGAGCTGAAAACCATTTCCCTCAGTGTAAACAAAGCTTTTATTTACTTTTATTTCACAGATAAGAAATAATAAATTGTGAAGACAATAAAGCCTCCTAAAAAAGAGCATTTGAAGTAGAAGCTTCTTTTGAGTAGAAGCAAGTCTGCGAGCCACTAGGCTAATTTATGCAATGTTAAATGTCATGGGCTTATGCTAATAATGCTAGCATGTATTTGTGGGGAAATGTGTCTAGTGTATGTAAGACAATTGTTTTGTGTGTGAATCTTGTGAGTTGTAATGGAGTAGAATTTTGTACCATTACCCTTGTTAAATGTCGCTGTTGTTTCATATAAGTGGAGGAAAACTCTGCTAGCTGCAAGGCTAATTTCTGCGATGCAAAATATATTAGGCCTATGATAATAATGTTAGCATGCCGTATTTGTGGGTAAAATGTGTTAAGCAAAAGACAAGTATTTTGTCTGTGAACCTTGCGAGTTTTAATGAAGCTGATTTTTTTTGGGGGAGTTTTTCCTTATCCGCTGCGAGGGTCATAAGGACAGAGGGATGTCGTATGCTGTAAAGCCCTGTGAGGCAAATTGTGATTTGTGATATTGGGCTTTATAAATAAAATTGAATTGAATTGATTTGTGCACTTGTGTTTGATATTGACGCTATATAGCCCTGTGTTTTGAATCAATCAAATTTTACAGCAGTTCACAGACACCCCACCGCTGACTATCGTTTTGGAGGTGTAACTGCAGAGCGACACAGACACAACACCGCACAAATGAAGCTCTAGCTAAAGTTCAGTCAGGAGGACAATATTTTTCATGCTCCCACTGTAAGTTTTCTTTCTCACCCTGCCGTTCACTCCTTGCTCGCATCCTAACTCACTATCTCCAGGTGTCATTGTCTGGGTCTGTCAATTGAGTCATCGGGTGTTTTCAGCTGATTCACAATCAACCTATAGCACAGTAACACGCCTTCTCTGTCAGCCTCTCTCATTCGTGCCCTCCACTTCCCCATCACCACCTAGTCTTTACGGATTCATCAGCCTCATCCACCTCAGCAGTCATCAGCCACCACCACCACCACCACCACCACCACCAGTGTCTGGACTCTATGGGTGGATTAATCTTGCTGCTGCTCAGATGCCCCTTGATCACAAAATATCTCCCTCTAACATCCAAGCCCCAAAGGCTTATGTTAAATCTAATCAGCACAAATCATCTGTCAATCTGTATGCCCATATTCCATATTAAATATTACCTTCACTTCATTCTTCTGTCTTTCCTGATTGAAATATAAATACTCACAACAACATAGGCCATGTGCTTAGGCTAAGGATAGTCTCTGTGTAGAGCTGACACACAACTATAAATCCACCGTAATGCTGCTGCTTGTATGTTAACGCATCAGTTTTATAATCCAGTAATGTAATTTTTAATAATGTAACAATGACAAGAGCCATTCTGCATGAATACTTTTCCTTGGTACAGTTTAGCAATTGGACCTTCATAGTTTCCATTAAGTAAAACATGGAATGCAGGACTTTTACTTGTAATGAAGTGTTTTACATTGTGGTATTGCGACTTTTACTTCGGTAAAGGATCTGAACACTTCCTCCACCTCTGCCTCTTTCTGTGTGCACTTTAAGTTGCACTGTCCAAACAAAAGGTTTCACTAGTTTCTTTGTATTTAGTGAACAGGATTTCTTAATTAACACCTGAACAATGCAACTGATCCTTACGGCTGTGTTTATTATATGTGGTAAGAAAATATAATGAAGTAATTAAAGAAAAGCAACTTGCTAACCACTCTGGATAATTGGAAAATAATAGGCCACTGTTTCCAGAGACAATTAGATGGATGAAATTTGACATCAAAATGTTTGTTTTTAAAATGACTTCAGTTGTTTGTCTGAGCTGGAAATGACTTGTACAATGCTGTTTTTATGAATAAAGCTTGGAGTGAACTTTGCAGGCAGTATACTGTATTTATATGGATTTTGTTCCCAATCAAGTGCTGTATATGCTACCCCAGCAACATTCTCAAGATTCAGCTGCCCTTAGGTAGCATTAGATAAAAAAAAGCTATGACAAGGTAAAGTCTGCAAAGTCGTCTCTGCCTGTGTGGGCCGGCCTAATTAGGCTTATAAATCTGGCCAAAATCTATGCAGTAGCTGCTTGTTCCACTCAGACGATGACTTGACATATTCCAGTTTTTACCCCAAATCACCAGGGGCATCTCTCGGAGAACATAATCCTTAATGCTCCAATTCATCAAGACCCAGCACTGTAACAACGACACAATGAAGAAAAAAAATAAAATAAAATACAGCTGAGAGAGTGCAAACTTTCAGGTTGTTAAAACTCTGAGCTTATCCATTTGGCATCAAGGCCCTTTTGCTCTGCACTCACATTAGTCCAATCCCTTATCGCTCTCACGGTCCAGACACACTCAGATCTGGGCAGCAGAGGGAACATTGAGTTTTATATAAATCAATACTATGTCCCCAACACTTTGCTGCTCCCGGCACCCCGGGGAAGATTATAAAACGCTTGGCCAGATCATCTCTCCCCCATCATTTCTTTCTGAGGTGGGAAGAGCTGAATTGAAGAATGTTTTCTTTTTGAGGGAGGGGACACAAAGACAAACAATGTGATGCTCTGTGGGGTAATCTGGGGTCAGCTCTGTTTCCATTGCAGTCAGTTCTCAACTGCTGGACACATTGTTACAAGTGAATGTTGTCATTTAAGACATGAAATTGTTGCTTCTTGAATTGTTTGTTGCCTTAAAATTTAAACTAAGTGCAATCTTCTCGCCTCAGTCCTGCACTTAGACCAGTTAGAGGCTGCTCCAGCTTTTATGTCAATGAATAAGCTGACACGGTGTTATTGAAATCTTAGTTGAAATTGTTATTCATAAGACTCAAGGCTAACAAGTAGTAAGCTTAGGAAGCCTTTCAATTCGACAGGTATTCAGACTTTGGGGAGATGGGAACACGTTGGATTAGATGGGATAGTCTGTTGCCTAAGCAACTGCTACACTCCACTGTGTTCGAAGAGGTTGCTTTATCTGTGAGGATTACACTGGGTGCGGGAAGGAAAAAAAAAAAAAAAAAAAAGCTGTTTGCTTGGAGTCAAACAGTTCAGCTCCGAGGCCAAAAGCTGTGTCAGTGCAGGGCTAAATCCTCACTTGGTTTAAACAACAAACAAAAGAACGGAATCTGTCAACAAGGCGCAAAAACAAAGTCAAGTGAATCAAAGAAAGGGTGACAAGTAAGAGGGAGGAAAGATAAGAAGCGTAAAATGAGGCTGATGTATGCTAAGTCCACTCCAGACAAAATTATCCTGAAACAGCGAAGCTGCGTACCTAAGCTCTTAGGTGAAAAGCGGCTGGATTAGATTTTTTATTTATTTATTTTTTTAGCTGACAAGTGGAAACAGTAAAGCCACGTGGGATGTGTCACAATCCCCGAGAGCTCCTCCAGCTTTTTCCCCGGCAAGGTGACACTTGTTAAAATTATTTATTTACATCTTCGTTTCATCGTGCGACGCACCTACACTGCAGCAGCTGCGGCCTGTGTTGTGCTGTTGTGGTGGTTTATGATTATGAATTTCCATAAGGAGATTATGGAAGTAGTGTGATGACAGAGGGATAGAAAGACGACGCAACAACCTTCTATCAGAAAAGAATAACAACAACAACAACAACAACAACAACCCTGCTTTCATCTCTGGAGTTCACAGGTGCCTTTGGCAGAAGTTTAACTTGTCTTAATTCTAACTACACCCACACAAACACAAACACAGGAGCATGGCTTCTGCTAATGTCACAACAGTGAATAAAGGACTGATTATATAGCCATATTACAGAGCCAGGTTATCCAAGCAGATACATTAAAAATCATATTTAAAAAACCCATGATAAATCAGCGTTGGTAAGGTACAGTTTGTTTGATCACTTAAGTCCCTTTCCTACTGGACAAAACATTAATAACAGCAACACCCACGAAACATCTGGCTTTTGTATTTAATGGAAAAGGTCACTATCAGTATTCATTCCTGTGACAAATGACTCTGCAGTAGTTACATGTACTTACTTGCACCAATCACCATTAATTGAAAAAAGACACCTGGGTGGACTTTACAACTTTCTGCCCTTTCTGGCGCTATGCAGTGACGCGCTGTCACAAAGATATCATCAGTCTCCATCCAAACAGCACTTGAACATTGTTCAAAGTCAGGCAACATTGAGTTTGAAAGTGACAATGAATAAGTAAGAGATATAAAAAAAAAAAAAAAAAAGTTTTTACCAATGTCAATGTCAATGTCAAGTTTATTTACATAGCACATTTAAAAGCTCCATGCTGCTTTCTACCATTTGCTAACCTATTTTCAGGTGTGTTCATGATGCCAAATGTGACATACCATTAAAAACAAGGAAAAAACAAGAAAACAAAAAACAAAGGCATACTCATCTGCTGCATAGCTGTGTACTTGGCCTATTACTTAGTGGATTTTCCCTTGTTTATAAAAACTGCATATATGTGCTAATTTTGGTGGAAAATGGGTAATATTGTGTATTTACTTGTAGAAATTATACCATACTGATAATCCTTGAAACCATCCCTTTATCAAAAGTCGTATGACTCTAAACATCAAATCTGAACACACTGGCATGATACACATCTTTTTAGATTAAATGTAACTTCCACTTTCCAGGAATATCATTATCTCAATGTCCGTCATGAATAAATGTTCATAAATCTGCCGAGAAGTAAGAAAAATACACCTCTTGCAGACAGTCTTAGAGGAAAACAGAGCATTTAATAGGGTGCTGACAGGTTTGTTTGCTTTTATCACCAACACTACAAAGTTAAAGTACTAAATAATCATAAAGAGTAAGGAGTAGCCACCTTTACAAAAAACACATTAATAAATGCTCATTTAGACCTATTAATAATGTTAATAGGAGACTTAATAGGCTGTTTTACCTTCATAATAAGATCAAATGTTTTGCCGCTCTAGAAAGTTTTTTTTTCTATTATTATTCTGGTCAAAAATGTCTCTTTTGATAATAAAGGTTGCCGACCCCTGTCATAGAGTATCTTTGTAGAGCTGTGTGTCATCAGCATAATAATGACAAGAGATATTAAGGCAGCAAATTACACAAAGAAGGCGAATGGACCAAGAGTTGAGCCCTGTGGAGCCTCAGGATGATAATGAAACATAAACATTTATGGTTTATCACGCAGTTTCACAGTCTGACTCACAAGATGAAGATTGTGAGTATAAGCCTGCCATCGGCCGCCTATTTCAGATGGAATTGTCCTCCTCTTCCTCTATCTGCATGCTTATGTCTTTAGTGGGAACGAATGAGTTAGGGATTGAGTGCCAGAGAACATGTGGGGAAGTCAAAAAGTACAGAGAGAGGGACTAACACTTAAAAGGTTCTAGTCTTTCTATGGGATTTGTGACAATATGAAAAATAGGAAATAACCCCAAGTCCTTTATTATACAGCAATCAAGATTATGGTTTGGCTTTGGTGAAGAATGTCCTTTATCTTTGTGTAATTGTTCCTAGCAGAAAGAAATGTTTGTGTTTTCTGAAATGCTGTCATACTAGATTGTTATTAACTGTTATTGAGTTATAAGTATCAAACGATAGCTATGCCTGGTAAGTATTTCCAAGAGGTGCCTTGACAGTAAAAACCTTCCAGCAGCACTCCCCTGTTCCTTGTCTTTTATATTAACTGCATTTCTTAAATGATATAACAGACAAAGTGTGAATCCATGTGAATAAGCTGTTGTTTCATATACCATGTGGGATCATGAAATGTGAACTGTCATAGTTTGTCTTGTTTTTTTCACACCAAATGCCACTCAAAAATTCTTTGTTTTTTTTTTTTCACGCCGTATGTGAGATTAAGAGTGGCCAACAGCAGCGTGGAGCTGAAGTGTGAGATGAAGACTTCCCTGCATCTGGTGAACCTTCTGCTGTATAACAGAAAGTCTTTCTCAGTATTATTTGGCCCGTCAAGCCTCAATTACAAGTCTTAGTTGACTAATCTTGTGATGGAAATGGGCACATATTACACTTAGAGACATCTGCAACCGCAAACATGTAAAGGCAGCTCGAAAAGAAACGCCACAGCTGAGCTAAATGGATTAGCTTCCTCAGAGGTGATCTCAACACAGAGGCTGCTTTGTGCTTGTGTGTGTGTGTGTGTGTGGTGTCATGTATGTGTGTGTGCCAAAGCTGTACAGCAGGGAGCAGAAACACTGAGAAGAGCTGCTTGACTCCTGCCATGTCTTCGCAGCGGAGGCTTGGATACTGTCATAATGAGTGTTGTGTGTTGTGTACACAACTCCGCTGTGATCGGACTCACCGGAGAACAAACAAACCCGTTACGCTAGACTTGCGTGTGTTCACATACAAACACACACACATCCTCTGAGACACAATTATTGTGAAATAAAGAAATTAAAGCATCCCTAATGTAAATATGAATACAGTGAACGCTCCATTAGTCTTGTGATAGGGCCTCCGCTGAGTTGAACCCTGCTTATTGTGTTTGTTTAGTTTGTTGTGTTGTGATCTGGCCACAACAGCGGGACCTCCATTTACCCGGGGTTCCTGGCATGTCAGTGCATTAACGGCAAAACACTGATCGCTGTTGGATGCGAGGCCAATCAGGACGGTGAGGAGTTATTTCATGAGGCGCTCAGTGGTGAATGTGGGAGGACTTCTTGGAGTAAACACACACACACACACGCACACACACACACACACACACACACACACACACACACACACACAAAGGACATACCCACAGCTACAAATGGAAGTGTAGCTGTGACACATGAGCAGTGACTGAGACTTAAGAGAAGCACTAATGGTGTGCATTAAGGTCTGTGTGCTTTTTATCATGTGCTTTTTGAAAACCAAAGGGATGAGAGAACATCAGCGAGCCTGTTTTTCTCCGGATTGAGCGCTCACTTGCTGCTTTTAAGAGACATTTTGGATTTCACTCACACAATGTTGCCTCCCTGGAAACAGCTCAAAACAACTGTGACACTCTTAAACTTTGCTGATCTCCAAACCTTATATGTGCATTAAAGTATAGTCACGGTTTGGTGTGATACACGGCAGTGTGATGCCCTCACAATATCAAACACTGTTTCCTCGACACGATATTTATATGCTACTACTGTAAATTCTCAATTAGTGGCCTTTTGTAGGGAGGAACAGTTACTGTGGCTTGATATGGCACACCTCCAATAAGTCATTAAGGTAAAGTATGGAAAAACACTTGCACTGTACCAATGCAGCTTGACTGCTCAAAGTCATTCACAGCATGTCTTGGTACCCTAAAGATAAATAGGTCTTTAAACAGGCTTGTATTAGAGACAGGCCTTTTTCCTAATTTCCCCTGCATCCTAGTTACAGTTTTACTTGACTGCTAAGACACACCTAAAATCTTTTTGATTGCTACCACGCATTGAAGTCACAACTAAAATCAGATTGTCAAAACTAGTCAGCAAAGCAGAAGTTTGTGTGTTCCAAAATGCAAAACATTTTGCATTCCTTTCAAACTTTTCTCATTCGTACTCTACAACCTGCAAAATGCCAGATATTTGCAGCATTTTTTCCAAATGCTTATACAGTTTTCAAAACTCTTAAAAACTCATTCAAGACACAATGATGTATATAAAAAATACTGAAGCAAGTTGCTGAATATTTGATTCATTTTTGTTACATATAAGTGAAAAGGTATTATTTTTATTCTGTAATGAAATTTTGACTTGTATGAAAAATCATTCAAACTTCAAAGATAAAAGTCTATTATTTCCGTAATGCCCCCTGTTGTTAGTGTTTGCTTTCTGAGTGATTATTGTCGCCAGTGTTCTGGCCGAATTAGCTAATTTTGAGACTTGTATCAAGTGTTTTGGTGGTTTGATTGAGTTTTGGAGGTGAGATTGACTGTTTGGCCAAGATGCATGTTGGTGATGCAGACTGTAGGAAGGGTTCTGAAAAAGTGCCTTCAGTATTGGCCGTTGCTTGTTAGCAATTGAAAACAACTGTAATCCAACTGGGATCCACTTGAGCTTTTTTTTTTTTTTTTTTTTTTTAATTTTTTATACTTTATTAATCCCCGAGGGGAAATTCAATTTTTCACTCTGTTTGTCAATTACACACAGGTCTGAACACACACATGCACAAACTGGACCTATACATGCACTAAGTGGAGAGATGTCAGAGTGGGCTGCCCATGACAGGCGCTCTGAGCGGTTGGGGGGTTCGGTGCCTTGCTCAGGGGCACCTCGGCAGTGCCCAGGAGGTGAACTGGCACCTCTCCAGCTACCAGTCCACGCTCCATATTTTTGGTCCGGACGGGGACTTGAACAGGCGACCCTCCGGTTCCCAACCCAAGTCCCTATGGACTGAGCTACTGCCGCCCCCCAAGAGCTTCATCATCACCTTCCTAGCACAACAAAGGTTCCTCTTGCAAATGTGTTACCACTTTTTCACTAGTTTCACATATTTTTTCCACACTCTTTTCCCAAACAATTAACACACATCTCACATAAAGACCTCAAACTCTATTGGATTAACTGTATTTTAGAAGAAGGAAAACATATATTCACAGCTAATAGTGTGGATCAAAGAGGCCAAAGGCATGTGAGGAGAGTCAGAGCTGGAAAAAGTATGAAAAAAGTCTGGGTCAAAACCTTGTATGTATCTGTTGCCATCCAGCCAACAGGAATGCCATAGTAAAATCTGATCCAGAACAATAAAAAAATGCTTCTGAGTATTTCAATTCAATTCAATTCAATTTTATTTATATGTTTATTTCTGAGTTTGTATGTCATTATTTATTGGTTCTTCGGTAAAGAACAAAGACATTACAACAGCTGTACCATAATGAATGTTGTGACTAGTCTAGGTGGTTACTATAGGTCCAACATGCTAACGACAGTTGAAGGCACGGAAAAACCTGCACACAAGAATAAAATGAATGAAGAAAACTTTTCCAGAAAATGTCTATTTTTAACAGTATTTCAAGAGACCATCTCACAAAAGGTGTAAAAACTGCAGGCACTGAATAGCAAGGTTTGTTTTTGTAAAATCATCTTTGGAAAACGAATTCAACTTCTGCTGTGAAATGCTTACTTTTTTGAAATTACAATAATGATGCCAAGTATCAAAGTATTTTGTACACAACCATCTATATGCCAAGCTGGTCTTTGTAATCATGTGTAGTTGCCCCTGTTTTATGTTTTATGGTTCACTTATAGCATTAACATACTTTTTGGCTTAACTTTGTAGTAATCTAATCAGATGTTTTATATTGCTTGTTTTAGAGCTGTATATTTTTATTCTGTACTTTTGTTCCATATTGTCTGTCTGGAACTTTATGTTGCTGCCTGTCTTGGCCAGGACACCATTGAAAAAGATTTTTTTTCTAATCGGATAAAAAATAAAATGAATAAATCAACAAATGGCACATCCATATAGCACAAATTAAGGTAAAACTTCATATTGATGGTTGTATTTTGTTTTTTGCTGTCCACTGTGTAATGATTGATTTAAAGTATACTGTATAATAATTTGACCACAAGTTGTGTTTTTTGTTGAAATTATTTGCTTTTGTTACATGTTTGTAATGTTTTGTGAGTGTTAGAGCATTTTGCAACAAAATGTGTAATTTTGGCCACTTTCTGTTCAGGCCTGTGTGTGAACTGTTATGAAAAAGTAACTTCTAAATGGACAAATGTTTTCCAGCGAATGAGAAAAAAACTATAATCCAAATTCAAAACTTCCTCCATGTTTACCTGTTACAACAGTGTAATGCCATACTCTTTACTCTTACAAAACAGTTGGTGAATGAAACAGCATTACAGAGGAGAAGCCGAGAGCAGCAATCGGTAATGCATTTCTCAATATTGAGGCCACTTTTTCAAAACTCTCCACACAGTGAGCACAACAAAAGTCTGTGTGGGAAAACAATTTTTCTCAGTCGGTCTGACACATTCCCTGAAACTATAGCTCAATTTCTTAACTTAAATCAGAAAACTTCAAACAATTAACCATTTTGTCATAACTCCAAAAATCTCTTGCAAAATGAAACACTGTAATCAAAACTATGCCCTCTTCTCAAAACTAATTCTTTACACCAAAATGATACGGCAGTAGCTCAGTCCATAGGGACTTGGCTTGGGAACCGGAGGGTCGCCGGCTCAAGTCCCTGCCTGGACCAAAATATGGAGCGTGGACTGGTAGCTGGTGAGGTGCCCTTGAGCAAGGCACCGAACCCCCCAACCGCTCAGGGCACATGTCCATGGGCAGCCCCCTCACCCTGACATTTCTCCATTTAATTCATGTATAGGTCCTGTTTGTGCATTTGTGTGTGTATTTCAGGCCTGTGTGTATATGTATATGACAACAGAGTGAAAACATTAAACTTCCCCCTTCTGGATTGATAAGGTATATTAAATTAGATTAAATTAAATACACACAGCTATCATATGAGTATCCCCTACATAGCAGTCATTAAATACTAGTGTGATGAGTTTAAAACACTACCACCAAAATATTGTATATATGTGTTTTGGCTTACATAGTCAAATGTATAATGTGGAGAAATTGTTTCCCATTTCTCCTTTTTGAAGATTATGTTTTTGTTGTTTTGGTCCCAAAATAGGCTGCATTTTTTGGTATATACAGTATAAAGACTGTTTCCATATTGTAATACAGTTGTGTGAATACATCATCATTTTATCAGCATGGCATACAACCAAGATTTGTCTTCAATGAGTGTCCATTAGACAAAACTTAAAAGGCAGCTTCCCAGAGTCATACTGTAAAAGCTGATGATGCAACATTGTCAGAACTCTGAGAATACACAACTGTTACCTAAGTAAAATGAAGAACAATAAAATACTGTAAGACAATGTTTAGACTGTCTTTCTGGTGATGTAATGAGGAAATCAAAGCGCAAATAAAAAAAAGGATAACAGAGAAAATATTGATTTGGTAATTTGTTACTTAAATACAGAAAAATGTTCAGGCAACTAAACTGACCGCAAAAGCAATGGTTTTTTGTATTTCTTCCTCTCTGTTCTCCATCCTGCTCCATTTTTTCTCCCAACACATTAAAATTCACCTGAGGCTTTTTTCATGCTCCTACACACAATGGAAGTGTTTTGCCAATTGCGTTTTAACAAACGAGATGCGAGTTAAACCAATAGGGTGTGGCATTTTGAAGGACGTGCTAAATGATTTGATTTGTGCTTAGAATTTTGCAAAAATGTGATTTCAAATGTCTTTTTGAATGAAAACAGTGAAATTGTGCTGAGGGTTCAGCAGCCTGGAGTCTTGTTGATACATTTTGTGTGTGTACAATAGAAAACAATTAAACTGGATCACTTTTTATTGCTTTGACACAAAACGCACTCAATGACTAAAATTGTTCATTATTAACGAACTGTGTATTTACACTCTTTTGTCCATTGGACACACTATTGTAAAACCTAACATAAATAAATCAGGTGTCGTGACGTTAATTTCCATGCCAGACTCACATGATTTGCACATCTAATCAGTGAACACCATAAAATATCGCAGTTTTACTTTTTTTTTTCCATTTCACATGCACATAACTTAGGTTCACTCCTTTGATAATGTTGATGACTACTAAAGGCAGGTTGGTTATTGATCATTAATTACTACTTGTAATTAATTGAGAAAATAAATTATTCCTCATCCAGCGAGTCAAGAAAGGTAGTCTAGGTCGATTCAATTTAAACGTTTGAGGTGCTCCCTTACAGTAACTTGTGCCCAGAAAGCTGGGGTCCATGTCATTGGTCTGACAGCCCATTGGTCTGACATCCCATTAGTCTGACGGTCCGCGGTGCTGAATGGCTCCCGGCGGGCGTATTTCTGCCTTGATGGTGCGCCGCGACCGGCTCTGGGTCAGCTGGGAAAGGCTTGAGGCGAAGCAGGCTCATGGCTTATGTGTTTGCCACTTTCTTTTTCATTTTAACCCACACCATGATCTTTTCCTGACCCTAACCAAGTGGTTTTTGTGCCTAAATCTTACCAGACCTTAACCACAGGGCATCATGATGACTTCGGAATGGACTTTGGAACAATGGGTTTAATATGGTCGGAACAATGGGATGTCGGACCAATGGGCTGTCGGACCAATGGGCAGTTCCCGAAAGCTGGCACTTTCATCCAAAAACTCGTTACATGGGGACTGTGGGGGGCAATGGCGCATGGCGACGATTCAGGTCTCAGTGATGTCTGAGGGATTCCTCCTGACTCCATCTGGATCTGGCCAGTCTCGCCAAATAGGGAGCAGGAATTTGAATTTCAGGAGTGTATTACACCTGGGTGTAATTTACCGGCGCGCCTCTATTGTTCTTAGACTCGCTGGTTTGTCAAGTCCTCTATACTGTTTAAAACGCATGGTTGCAGTCCCAACAAAAAGTAAGGACAAACAGACAGTTTAGTTATTAAAATGGCTGCAGTTCCTGAGTAAATATCCCTTAAAATCTATACTGGAGCTGGGCGGCAAGTTGGATGTTCTGGCAGACAGTCATATACCTTTCACAGAACAAAGAATGCATTTCACAAAGTGTACAGTTCAAACGCTACAATTGCTCAGAAAAGTTGAAAATTTCACAGCTGAATGCACCCATTGTTGGCATTCTTTTCCTGTCAAATTTGAAGGGAAACTCAGACAGGTGTGCTGCTACCAGTCAGAAACACAAGGACTGAAGAAAACACTCCAGATAAGGACTCCCCTCCAGAGAGCATTGTAATTGCAGCTGAGCTAAGATAACCACTTTGTGAGGTAACCTCAGTGACACACCACTACACTTCCACAGACAGTTCCAACAAGATGGTTAACCGAACTGCTTCTCCATTTTAAAATGAATAAAAAACACAATTCAGGAGCATCTCCAAGTACGAATGGGCTCCCAGATCTTATTAAAAGTGGCTATGATACTTCAAAGGTAACAAAAACATTCTCCCTATTAGCAGCATGTTAGCCTTCATTAACTAAAGGTATCCAGAATGGCTTGTTAGGTTTCTACAATGATGCCAATGAGAGAACGGATGCTGCTGCAGCATGCATTACTGATATTATGAAAACTAGTGGTCTGAGTGTGATTAATCCCTCACTGAAGTCTGAATTATAATTCTGTTCAGAGCATAAGAATCTCAACACAAGGATGGTACAGCGTGGATGCAAGTGTCACATCATTCACATCTGCATTAACAATGACATGAAAGCGTCGTGTTTTGATGTCAAGGTGGAATTCTCATCGTCTGCCAAGAAAGCCACAAGCCTCGCTCGCTTCTTTGAAATGGATTATCAAGAGGAGCTCCGGCTCCTTGTCACAAGGTGGCTGTCACTTTTTGCCAGCTGTTGAGTGCATCTTGCACAGCTGGCCTTCTCCTCGCTCCAACTTCCTCTCCACAGAAGGAGAACAGTGCAATAAGGTGTTGTGGCGTACGTACTCTCCAGAGGACGCCAAGTTGCTGCCTTTATGCTATGCACATTTCACACACAACGATCCTGGAGTTGGTTAGAATTGATGTATCAGAGTTGTACTCAGTCACAGTTGGCCTCTGCAACAATGTAATCAGAAAGAAGCAGGATGAATTCTTCTGGAATAACACCACAACAGCTCTCCACAAGACTGTGCACATATAAGATGCAGTGTCAGTATTGTAGCTGCTTTTTTATGTGTATGTATATATATATATATATACAGATGGTGAATGGGTCCAACAAACACCAACTTTCATGCAGGTGAGCTGAGTTAGCGCCCCTGATCTTATTTTCTAAACCCAACCACATGGTTTGTGAATGAGACCCAATATCAATATTCAGGGGTTACATTAACACACGCAGAGTCAATGCGAAGATGCAAACAAAGGCAAACAAATGCAGGTATACATGAAGTGACATGAACTAAGGCAAACACACATCAGTCAAAAATGTTCCAACTTTGTTATGACCCTGGGTCAGATGTTTTCACATTGAAGTTTGTTTGATAGATCTCTCTCTCATCCCCATTGCTTACTGTAGTGTGTGTGTGTGTGTGTGTGTGTGTATTTACATGTACATGATACATTGTGAGAACCAAACTACATATTATAGCAACAGAGTGAGGACATTTTTGCCAATCCTCACTTCTTCAAAGGTCTGTTTGAGGACTAAAACTTGGTTTTAGGGCTCAGGTTACAATTAAGTCTAGGCTGGGGTTAGGGTAAGGGTTGGCGTTAGACATTTAGTTGTGATGGTTAAGGGTAGGGTAAGGGGCTAAGGAATGCATTATGTCAATCAGGGTCCTAACAAAGATAGATGTACAAGAAACTGTGTGTGTGTGGATGGGTGCCTAAAGAGCTGCAGGTTGTGTCTTCTGATTGGAGCATTTGAAAAATTGTGACAGTGTACTAATTTTGCTTTGTTTGTAAATTTGGGGATTCCATTTCGCTAGATTCTAGTTGTACCGTATAATTACTGAATATATAGAGATTGGGGTACAATGGAGTTGGTCTGAAGAAATAAAACTAGACTTCCTGGTCAGTTTCCTAATCAGTCTGTCACACATCAAGTCACAGGAAAACTGGCTATTTGTGGTCAACATACACACTTTGCAGGATATAGCAAGAGTTCAAAGCAGCCTGAACATTCACTTCAGGCTGTACCTGAACACAGCTTGCTCAGTGGGATGGAGCTTTATCTTGGACTGAGACTGTTTGTCAAAGTAAAATCCAATCCACTGAGTAACTCCCTGAGTCACAGTGTTTTTTTCTCTGGAGAAACTCAATTCCAGGTATTAGCTTTGTCTCTTTTTTTCGCACTAAAACTGGGATGTATCTGCCCATAATCAAGCGTTATTATGTGACTTTGTTCCAACATTCACAGCAAACTACAGAATAATACACTGGATCGATACACTTCTTGATTACAAATTTCTCCGGGGAACTGTGCTCAATATATATTGTTAAATTGATCGTTAACGTCACGCCAGTGTTGCTTATATGCCAGAGGTAGAAAGAAAAATGAAACTCTGGAGAGATGAAGTGAGAGAGAGAGAGAGGGGGAGAGGAGCTTAAGGGACATGAAAGAAAAACAGCATAAGAAGGAAAGAGAGAGAGCCATTCAGACGTGTGAAGTGGCTGAGTGTAATGGCAATCTATTTGCTACCACGGCGATGACAGGAGTGGGCGGGCGTTCGATATCATAACAGCGCAGAGGTGGAGCGGCAAATCCACCTTTTCTATGTCCCTGCCATCCATCCACCTATCTGTCCATCTGTCTGTCTGTACACGAGCAGGGAGCGGGTGGGGGTGTTGAGGCAGAGAAGTGATGCCCGTCAGTCAGGAGGAAAGAGGAGAGGAAGGATACGAGGTGTGGAAAAAGAGCTGTGGTGATGGATGGCTGAATACAGGAGGAAAGGGGCCAGAGAGGTGGGGCAAAGTGGAGGAGATTACAAGTGGAGTGTGTGTGCTCTTGTACATATATCCTGATGCAGAACCTGATAAATACATGGTACTAACATGTGATCTGTGTCTGGCATTTGATACCCTTGAACCCAGTTGCCTTGCTAACAGTGCAATGTTTCTTTAACACCAGCATTTAAAAGTGTGAAATTTTGCCGCAATAAGTGGATTTGTTTCAAGAGAATCTGTGCACATATTTGCATCAAACCACAGCTACAGTGGTTCATACAGTGGTTCATAATTTAGCCCAATGATCAGAGTACGTCTTACATCCTCAAGCTTATAGCACCACCTGTTTCATGGAGATGCCGATGATAAACTTTGCTGTGTCACTCTCTGGTGTGACCAAGTTTTTATACTGTAAGAAGGTAATCTGAGTCACTGGAGAAGCTTATTATTTTTATTTAAATTTTTTCTTTGCAGAGGAGACGGGTTGTCTGTACTTCTGTGACATGCTTTTTTCAGGTAGCACAAAGAGGCTGAGGTTCTTTCATTTGTATTGACACAAATAATGTAACAAACATAAAGGAGAGACATTCTGGATTGACAGTCAAAAACATATAAGAAACAAAACAGTTACAGCAACAACTGCGACAGAGGAAGGGACATTGCATACATGCATATCCGTATATACTGCATATTTGTGTACATACATATATACAGTATATAATAATACATACATACATGCCATATGTAGAATACGCACATACGTACAAACACACACATACACCCACAGAGGTGACCTACACACATACATGAATATGACACAGGGGAACAAGAATAAAACTAGAAATACTGCCACATGGTTGTATGCCTCCATGCACCAGTCAATTTTTCCTCCAGTTTAAATCCATGTCTGTGAGAACATGATGCTTCACACACATCCGTCCTCTGGCAGTACAGAAGATCTACACAATCAGCACAGTTTCAAGGCAGACACCCAGGCTTATTGTCACCAATTCAGTATGTGACCAAATGACTTCCCTTGTGTTCTTGAGACATTGTGTCGAAATGCAGAAGTTGAGCTCTGACCTTTTGAAAATAAAATGTCATCACTTGATCATTATATCCTATTAGACACTTGTGTGAAGTTTTGTTAGAATTTGCGTAAGAATTCTTGAGTCATGGCCAAAAACATGATTTGAGAGGTCACACTGACCTTG
This sequence comes from Epinephelus moara, assembly GCF_006386435.1. Classification (NCBI taxonomy): domain Eukaryota; kingdom Metazoa; phylum Chordata; class Actinopteri; order Perciformes; family Serranidae; genus Epinephelus; species Epinephelus moara. The sequence continues at coordinate 14,277,671 of NC_065521.1, read as the reverse complement.
ACCTTTGACCTTTGATAACCAAATTCTTATCAGTTTATTCTTCAGTCCAAGTGAATGTTTGTGCTAAATTTGAAGAAATTCCCCTAAGGTCTTCTTGAGATATGTTCACAAGAATGACACGAATGCAAGGTCACACTGACCTTGACCTCTGACCTTTGACCATCAAAATCTAATCAGTTCATTGTTGAGTCTTACTAAATGTTTGTGTCCAAATTGAAAAAATTCACCGGGGGCAAAGGCATAAAAAAACATGACCGCAAAAGCATCATCAATGTATCAAGATCTGGGTCGGGTCAAGACAAGACCAGTGGGCATAGAGCCAGACCAAGCGAAACTGCAAATAGCCACTGCATTGGCCAATCTATGGCGCACATCCCACCACCATTCACAGTGTAACACAGCATATAAAATTAGTTATGCTGTGATTATACAGTTTATTACATGATGTTTCTGTCCAATTAATTATTTGTTGACCAAAACAGAAATAGTGCAACATTTTTACAAGAAGGCCAAGAGCAATTTATCAAAAACTTTTTTAAAAATCTGCAATGAATATTATACTGGGTTCTTGTATTCTATCATGAAATTGTATTTATCCAAAATTTTGTGGATGATGTTCTCATTTAGACTATTGTAGTCTTCTCATGTATACAGTATATCTCCCGTCCATGGATACTGATTGGTCTGGATGAATGAAGCAAGGTTATACCTTTTTTATATCATTGGCAAGACATTTGGACAGGATTTTTGTGTCACTGAAATGCCCCCAAGTTTTTCAAGTGTTTTGCATTTTTATAATGTCTATCTTCTAATAGATTTCCGTTTATATACGCATCAAAACATGCCAACATAGGAACTTTAATTTAATAGTAAAAGGTCTGATAAAATGAAACTGGTATTCCATCAAGGCCTGGACTTTTAAAAGCTTTAACAGGGTTGAATGTCAAGGGAAGTCCTTGCTCTGCTATCAGACCTTCACATAAAGATTTTTCTTTGAAAAATTCATTATTATTTTAATACATTAATCTACTTTCTCCATCCACTCTACTAGAAAATTTGGCTGAGGCTTAGGTTTACTTTCAACTTGTCAGGCAGACATTTTTTCTTAAGAAGACCCAGGTCTTCACCTCTACAAGAGGCGTTTATGGACTATACAGTCTGTCATCCTTTTGTTTTTCAGATCAGCCTTCGTTGGTTCGTTGCAGACTGGCTGCATTACGTCCACCATCTTCTAACATGCCTGTGGAGGGTTTATGGTGCCATTAACTGAACCTCAGGTTACATGACAGCTCATCGAGGTGAGTGACAAGCAGGGAAGTGCACAGATGAATACAGGCATACCTCAACCTACACACACCACATCTGCTCACACTCACACATACATACTGTTCACTATGTGTGAACATGCGTATATCGTTTAAATTCGATAAACTGTCAGTCAATCAGCTGACAGAATGGTCAAAAGGTTTTAACACATTAATCTTCGTAGGCTTTTCATTTTAGCTCACGTCAACTGTAACTTGATTTTTATCTTTTATTGTAGCTAATTGAAACATATACAATGCAATTAATACATTTTCCTTATGTTGAGAAAATCTTGTGTGTGCTTTTTAGAGAAAAGCTAGGTAGTAGCCCTTCCTGTCAGACTACTGCTACAGTGGAGAGGCAGTATTATCTAATGCTTGTTTGCTTGAAGATAAGCGCTCCCTTGCTGTTTTCCATTAAAACTAATTTGAATCTTTTAATGACATTAGAACATTTAAATAACTTAAAAGTGAGGTGTGCAGAAATGAAGTTGGCTACATCTGTTGATTCGGTGTGTCAGATACATATTTAATCAACAGATGATGCTTTTGTGCTGTCAGATCTCATTTTCAGGTTGCAGGGTGAACATTAATTAGGCTACCACTAAAAAGTGTAAAATTTGTGTCTTATCAGTTTACACAAGCTCTCAGTAGTTGAGTCTTAGTTGAATCTGGGTGTATTTTGCAGTAAATGGAGGCTTTAATTTAAGTATGTGCACAGTGTGAATGGAAATGGGAAGCTACCAACCATTCAATATTCTGTTCAGTACAGTTTCATTTCATTTTAGATTTGTGTTGTTGTCTTTATATTTAATAATGGCATCTTCCCAATGACTGATTTCACTTTTTATAATAATACCTGTCCCACCACTGTTTAGCCAGTCACATTACCCCATGCTGTAGCAGGCTCACGGTTGTTTGCCCAATTGCATACTAACGCCCTGCATACTACGTACTCAGTCAGTATGTACTGCATGCTGCCTACAAAATTTAATGATTAAAGACTGTTCACACTGAAGTATAGTCGAGCAATACATCTTCACTGCATCACGTCTGTATTGATCAAAACTGGGGCAAGCTACCATTTAATGAAATTTTTTTTTTTTGATTTGAGTCAGATACACCCCTCATTCCTCCACCACTCCACCCTTTCGGCCAAATATGGTCATATGCAGTGTTGGACAGTAATTACAGTAACACCGTTAGTTTTGGCAGAAACTAATACTCTAACGCGTTAGTTTTTAAATTTAGCAACTCAGTTACCGTTACCAAATAGTGCGTTACTCCGTAATTTTTGGCCAGGTTTAAAATGGCGTGCAGCATGCAGTATTCCTTCACAAACTGAAGTTCCCTTTAGCCCTAAACAATAAAAGATAGTCAAGTCAGATAGAGGTATATGAACAATTCTTACCAGAGCATCTTAATGAAACATGTCTCTCACCATCTCTGAAGTCACTGTCGACCTGCTGGCCTCACCACAGTGCTGTAACGTTACATTAAGCAGTAGCGCTTCTGTAGATTTTTAGTCCCAGTAACGTTATATCCAGTGACGTGATATCCATTGTTATCCCGAGGAAGCTTTTGTTGTGGACAGACAATGTCTGCAGTGGGCGACAGACTCAACATTATCATGTGATGTTAGCTCTTCAAATGTTCTCTTTAGCTCATTTTCCATATTTGTATCCAAGTACCGTAGCTGTAAAACGTTTAGCTGCTTGACAGCGAGTGACTCCACTGTAGAAGACGGTTGCATGTTTCCTATACCGTTCATTTGTTTTGTCAAGTTGTAGTCTAACAGTCCCTTGGTCGCTTAGGTGCTGTAGCTACGAGCCAATAAAGTTAGGAAATGTTTTGGGCTGCAGGGCTGAGTTTCCCAAAACATGATCTTTCTTAGCAACGTTGTCTTCTTTGTGGCTTAGAAAAACTACACTGCAAAAAAGAAAAGCACCTAGCGCCCTTTAGCGTCCCCACTCAGTCATCTACAGCCAGGACGTACTCCGAGGGTATAGATTACACTAGTACGCGTGCGTCACGGTCATGGCGTAATGGCGAGCCAAGACGAGAGTCCTAAGTCAAGTTTATTTTTTGGGGGGGGGAGTAACTAAAAAGTTACTCTTCTCAGTAACGCATTACTTTTTGGTTTAGGTAACTGAGTTACTAACTGAGTTACTTTTTAATGAAGTAACTAGTAACAGTAACTATTTACTACTTTTCAGTAACTAGCACAACACTGGTCATATGCAGCGCAAAAAAACAAATATGGCGACAGCCAAAATGCCGAACTTGATGGCATATTGTGTGAAATAGCATTATTCAAGAAGAAGAGGATTAAGATTTGTTTTTGAATAAAATGCTGGAAATAATAAAATTCAGTTTTTTTCTTTTACTCCAAATAACAGTCTATTAATCAAAGTTATAATTAACAGATTGATCCATAATCAAAATAGTTGTTGGTTGCAGCACTACAGCACGACAGTAGGTAGCATGCTAAGCTAAATAAAATGAGAGGTTACTTTACATTACTTTGCATTGTTGTTACTCTAGCTAACAGGAGCTAGCTGGCTAAATTTGGTAGCAGTTATTAAAGCGACACTTACCTGTCAGGAAATTGTACGCATTTCTTTGTTTAGGTTAAAATCCTATTAATAAGCTGATGACACACTAAAATGTAAGTGAATTCCACCAGAGATACAAACTCATAATTATACCATTCTCATATGGTTCTAAGAAAACTCAGACCAATCATTGCATTCAATGATTGGTCGAGCGTCCTGTCTGTCTTCCCCACGTGGAGGCCTCTGACTGACGTAACTGCTCGCGCACCGCTCTCTTCCCCCACCCGCCCCCGACCAGGAAGAGTGAGTCTATGAGACAACAAATAGGCTAGTAACAGGGACACTTGTGGATATAAACTTTTCTCTGTAACAATGGCAGACAAATGCGGACCACCGCTTCCACCTCCAGCCGCTCCAACAGGGAAATCAGTTGGCAAAAGAAAGAATATTGCAGAAAAAGCTAACACTAACAGAGAACGGTCAACATCGGCTCTGCTTTCGAGCGATGGCGAAGACTGATTCAGCTTCATCCTGAGCTAAAAAAGGACGAGATGGTCGCAGAGTTTCTGCTGGACAGGTATTTTTAGTTTGCCTCTAATGTAACATAGGCTATAACGTTATATATAACAACACAGCATCCAGTTGCTAATGGTTAGCCTACTGTAGCCTAACGTAGCCTTAGCCTCTGTATTATCTTCCTTGTTTGTTGCCAGTCACCAGTACTATCTAACATTAGCGTTTACATTATATTATAAAGCTCATCAGTCATCACTGACCCCGGATAAGTTTCAAAACTCGGGGTTGCATTTGACTGTGCAGGACAGGTGACGTTATGTTTAGTTTGCTTCTAATATAACATATAACATTATATGACTTCTACTCTTCTCTTGGCGTGTTACACTTGCTCTCCTCTTCCGTGTATCTAACGTTACCTTGCCAACGCCTACATCTACCATAGACGTAATGAGGATGTAATGGAGGAGGGGGGAGTAGGCCGTTGGAGGGAGGTGGAGTTGCAGGAGGAGGGGGATGGGACTTTGGAGGGAGGCGGGAGTTGTGGATGTTCAAAATTTTTGCTGTGCTGTGTGAAATGCAAGAAAGGTAAGAGTAGCTTTAAGCCTATAAAGAGAGGACATTATGCCTGATTCAAGAGACTGGAAAATGAGCATTTTTAAATGACACAAAATATATTTAATATTGAGCACGTCTTTGGGCTGAATATGAACAATAGCCTATATCGTATTTATAAAACCTAGAAATATTTATAAGCTACATAGTTATGCCCTGCTGAACCAAAAGTTTTTGTTTATACAAAATATCATTAGTTTAATTATACGCTTAGCACTTAGGTTAGCAAAAAGCAGTCTTCACAGTTGAAGTTGATGACTGCAGAAACCCATATTATAAATGTACCCAATACCTTATATGTGTTTAAAACGTGGAAGCATCAATCAATCCCTTTATTTGTCCTCAATGGAGCAATTGGCTGTGCAGCAATGGGAGCAAAACATAAAAGTACATATCAACCAATAACATAATAACATAATAACATAACATAATAAAAAATACTCAATCAGTAAAAATAAAATACAAATAAATAAAAATACAAATAAAAGCCACTGGATTTAAAAAACAACAACAAAAAAACAACAATAAGTTAAGAAAGAATTAAAACACTACAGATAAAACTACCTTTTCCTCCTGGAGTTCAGTAGGGCGATCGCAGAAAGTACAAAGGAATGTTTTTATCTGGTAGTTTTAGCAAGTGGAGGTCTGAGCAGTGAACCTGTGTCTGGGACAACATTTTGATAAAAAGAGGAAACAGGAAAGCAGGGACATGTTAAAAGGTACAATGAAGAAATGGAAGTTGAAAAAGAGCCAGAAGACTTGGGGGACAACCTGACCTGAGATGTTTGAGGAGGGGTAATGGTGGTTCTGAATGGAAAGGTAAACCGGAGCTCAAACTGTGTGAAAGAGAGCAGAGGAAAACAAAGAAGGAGAAGAGAGAAGTGAGGTCGAGAACAGACAGGAATATACTGTTTAGGTTTACTTCTGTTGGGACAGAAATAAAGCAGTTCACACACCAACAAACACACACACATGTACACTATACCTGTCTGATGTTGAAAAGTGTTTGTATGTTGGGTCATGCTGACTGAGTGCTGCAGGTGTTATTTACCCATGCCTGTATGGCCCAGCACTACACCATGAAAAAAGCACTGATGGGCTGGTTTCAAAGAGCCTTACCTGCTCTTTCAGCATCAAAAAGTGCACTTAGGAGCCTCTGTAATTTTCCATCTCTTTCCTCAGCTCAGGTTGGGTTATATTATGATGAGCAATAGTCTCTCTCTCTCTCTCTCCAGCCGCCAGTCTTTCATCCTCACCCCTCCTCTCCTCGCCCATCAGTCTATCTCTGTCCTTGCTGTTTCACATGCTACGCTGAAGCTTTGTTGCATTAATAACAAGCCTTGACTTTTACAAAAAGAAAAAAAATAATCACAATTTCACTCAGTATGCTCCTGGTGGTGTTTAGGCTGTAATCATAATTTTATGCAAAAAATGCATTAGCTTAAGATGTGAATGTGCCGCAGATGTATTGAAGATGCAATCATTCAAAGTGCCTCTGTAGGTGGTCAGAGGTGCATGTGGGCACATTAAAAACAACGTGTAAACGCAGTGTGCCGCCAATCAGCATACCGCCATAGTTTCATATGGTAGGCTAGATAATAATTTGCATGCGGATCTAATCAAGATCACACGTGACAGGCAGCTCAGATACAAACTGGATTGTACACTGGAAACAGGCCAGAATGTATTATTTCAAATGTCAAGTTTTTCCACTAACTAAAAGAACATCTTGTAAAGTATTGCTGCTCAAAGTGCAGCCTGGGGGCCAATGGTGGCCCTCAGAAACACTTTGTGCAGCCCTTGAACATGACATGAAATGCATGCATTATATTTCAATCAGTCCATTTCAGTACTTTATCAGTAGCTTACATTTAATGTACTACTAAAAGACCCCCTAAGCGTCTCTTGGGTTAGGGTTGACAACTTGTAGAAAGCTGTTGGTTTTATGTCAACTAGCGGCACCTCATGAATGCTGCAGATATTTTTTTCTGTCATTAATGCTACTGCTGTTTGCTAAAGTTTCAGTGGACGAAGTGCAACTGCATTTTCCTTGTGCGGCCTTAAATAATATGCTGGCACTCAGTCATCAACACTTTGAGCACCCTTATTATAAAGGGTGTACAACTTGTCACTAATGGCTTCAATAATGGTTGAGAAGTCATTTGCTAATGTTTTATAGATTGGTTATAAGCCGCAAGGCCGTAGCCTGGATATGATCAATACTGACGTTAAGAGAGTCCATGTTTCCCAAGTAACCCTGCCTCCCTGAGAACACTTTGACCGGATAGCAAAAGGAAAATTGTCCAAATATTTGAATTCTTCATTTTTTATTCAGTTACGTGTTCATATTTATCTTCTTGTTGAGAAATGTTGTTTCTAAGTGTAAAGTCTTCTCAGCGCTGCCAGGAAAAGAAATGGTGGGGAAATACTGATCCTCTTTTTTGTGACCTCAAGGAAGAATATTATAAATGCTCTGTGTCTGCAGACATACTGAAATCAGTCTGTAAATAAGGCCCCATTTTCAATTGAACAGCGGTGGCCAGGGACGCAGCACCACATTCTGGGCCCTTTGCATAAGCTGTCTCTATGGGCCCCCTGCCCTTCCTATCTAGATCCATGTCTCTCACGCACCTTTAATTTTTTTTTTTTCTTCAAAATCGGTTTGCTTTATTTACCTTGCCTCGCTTTCTTTTTTTCTTTTTTGAAATCCAGATTTTCCTTTCTCGGTGAAAGACATGACAGTGTACATTGGTGTACATTTACAGATGAATCCTAAACCAGTGGTTCCCAACTGGTCCACCCATGGGGTCCAGATTTCTCCTGAGTCATTAGTTCGAGGTCCCACAGTTTACTACATTCAGTGTCATACTTGTGTTTGGCCATGTTGTTGAGCTGGTTGCTGTCAGTGTCAAGTAACTGTCCGTTAGTCACTCACTCTACAGCACAAAACGCCACTTCAAAATAAAAGCTCTGTGCTGGAAATTTTACAAACATGTTTGTGAGTCACTTGCGGCCCATTCAGAATGGGCCAACAACTCACTTTTGGACCATGACCCACCAGTTGGGAACCATTGGACTAAACCATTTTGCTCCTTCAAGGGTTGAGAGGTGCCTAAGAGAGCTTCCTCTTTTTTTTTTATGCAACGTTCAGTCTATCAATTGATTCATTAAGCCAATTTTAATTTTGTTATGACACTAATTACTTGGAAATAAATTACAAACAAAACAAAACTTTTCATTCAAGGCTTTTTGAGGGCCCCCCTTTCTCATTGGGGCCCTGAGTAATCAGTCCCTCACCAAGATACCCCTGGTGGTGGCTCCACTAACAGTTTTCTAACACGCACACCATAACAACTTTATAATGTGATAAAATATCAATTTACAGCTTGTACCCCTATGACACCCAATACCAAAAAAAGGAAGTAAAAGAAGTAAAATCATATATAGTGAATGACTTTATCAACATTTGAGTATTTGTAGTATCAGAATTGATGGTTTATGCAAAAGTTAAATCAGTTAATCTTCATGAATGGCTTACTAACGTTTATAACTGCAGTTTGTAAAAAAAACTACCTAAAAAGCAAGCGTCATGCTTGGTAGAGTTCTCAACGAGCCAGAAAAATTACTACCCTAACAGACCTAATCTGGGTTGAAGCCTGAACCTGTCCAAGATCATTACATAAAATACTGAGCCCCAGCCCAACAAAGTCCGACCTCGCTAAAAAGCTAAAATGCTCGTGTCACACCAGCTGTGTGGCAGTGCAAGCCACACACGTCTCAAGCAGAAAATTTACCTGCTTGATGGATCCCTGACTTTCCATACTGTATTTTTCAGCCAGAGAAGCTCTCTGCTCCAAGAGGAAGAACAGAGAGTAAGTAAGTAAGTAAGTAAAATTTATTTGTATAGCACTTTTCACAGAGAGGACTCACAAAGTGCTTCACAGGGTTAAAATACAGACAAGAATACATACATACAAACATACAGGTCACATACAGAGACACAAAAATGAAACAGTTGTTGCAAAACTAAATCACTTAAGACAAGTTAAAGAATGCCTGCCTATACAGATAGGTTT
>NC_065521.1:14266589-14267730 GCF_006386435.1 Epinephelus moara | reverse complement strand
GGCTGGACAACCGCCTGTTTAAAATAGGAGGGGAAACAGCCAGAGACCAGTGAGCAATTAATAATATAGAGCAGGGAAGAGCCGATGGAACCAATAACTTTTTTCAGTAGAGACGTGGGCAAGATGTCTAACGGGCTGGAGGAGGTCTTCATACTGCTTACTAGCTTAGCTAAATCTTGTAGGGAAATGGGTGAGAAACGATCTAATATAGGCTGCTGTAAAGGAGGAGCAGGAACTGAGCCTGGTGGCTCCCTCTTCTTCTTGCCCTGTAGGCGCTTGCAGAGTGCTCACTTTTTTTATACTTTTTATTTAAAACATACAAACAAAGAAAAAAAGATTTTCTTTTTTTCCCTCAACCTGAGCCCAACCGGACTTGGCCAATCAGTGCACCTGTCAGGCTTTTCAGGACCTGTAAGGCTCAGGTTGAGATTGAAAACTCTAATGCCAGGGAAAGGTAAACAACAGCCAAAAAAATTTTAGCATTCTTATTAGGGGTGACCCCAAATAGTCGATGATTCGGTGATTCGATTCGGAGAAGTCTGATTCGACTGCCAGTCTCGCCGTCGAATCGTCGCAAAATGCGGTTATGAAACAAGACCGTACCATTCTGACTATATGGGGGTGCTCACTGCTGCTGAACATCTTGATTTGACATAGAATGTATTTGTTTTCTAGTAATTCATGATATATAGCCTATTTTGATACAAACAGCCTAATTTCTGTTAATTAAAAATTGAAAATGACGCGTGCTTTTAATCAGTAGGCATAATCATTACTACGCATGAATAAATCACCCAGTTGCTCGATCCAAATAAGCTGAGGTGAGTGAGTGCGCTGCAGGACCATCAGAGCAGCATTGATGCCTAGGGTGATTTAAAGTTAAAGGGATAGTGCACCCAAAAATGAAAATTCAGCCATTATCTACTCACCCATATGCCGACGGAGGCCCTGGTGAAGTTTTAGAGTCCTCACATCCCTTGCGGAGATTGGCGGGTGGAGCGGCTAGCACACCTTATGGTAGACGGCGCGCCAGACTAACGTCCAAGAACACAAAATTGAATCCACAAAGTATCTCCATACTGCTCATCCACAGTGATCCAAGTGTGCTGCAGCCGCGACATAAAAAGTTGTTTCGAAAAAC
>NC_065521.1:14235734-14266408 GCF_006386435.1 Epinephelus moara | reverse complement strand
ATACCTGCACTTGAGAATCTGGACATCAGTACTGACGAGACTGCTGCTCTTCAGAGATCACAGATCACCCTGAGCGCGCGCACACGTGAGCGCGGAGCACAGAGAAGCAGTCAGAGCTACAGGCTACAGTGAGGCTAAAAACAGAGTTCATATGACGTTTTTTGAAACAACTTTTTATGTCGCAGCTGCAGCACACTTGGATCACTACGGATAAGCAGTGTGGAGGTACTCTGTGGATTCAATTTTGTGTTCTTGGACGCTCCACCCGCTGATCTCCGCAAGGGATGTGAGGACTCTAAAACTTCACCAGGGCCTCCGTTGGCATATGGGTGAGTAGATAATGGCTGAATTTTCATTTTTGGGTGCACTATCCCTTTAAAGTCCCACTGATTGTCACACACCTGAGTGTGTGAAATTTGTTCTCTGCATTTGACCCATCCCCTGAGGGAGCGGTGAGCAGCAGTGGTGCCGCGCTCGGGAATCATGTGGTGATGATTTACGGTGGCGGAGCGCATAAACAAACCCTTTGGAGGAGGTATATGCTCTCAAATCAAACTTTTTTGAAGGGTTATTCGTTTACCTGAAGTGTCTTGAAACGAATTTCACCGCTGACTGTTTTCTTGAGAGACTCTGATTTTTTATTTGGCTACTTTTTGTCCGAAGATTGAGAGCGGTGATGCATGTTCCATGTGGATGAACTTGTATGAACCTGAGTTGATTAATGAAGTAACTTAAAGTCAGAAAGAAGGAAAACTGTTTTACTTTTACTTTTATTATTATTATCTCATTATGCCAACTGAAGAATTAAATTTGTTTATTTGGGTGTTTTAGCTCTTTTCTCTGAAGCGGAAACTGACACAAATGAGCTCATTAATCAATGAGGGGGAAAACAACATGATTCGACGATTAGTCGGCTAAAGGAAAAATCTGTCAAATCAGATTCAACTATGAAAATTCTTCGTCGGGGACACCCCTAATTCTTATTAATGTATGTAATTTATGTAACATTAATAAATGAATAATTAACCACTATTTAAGCCATTAAAACTTTTAAACCTATCATAATGTATGCTATCTTACAAAGTGGTACACATGTCACCAAAAAAGTTGACATAGTAAATTGAAAACCAGATTTCTCTGTATATGTGTACATAAGAAGTCAATTAAATTCTAAGCCCCAAAGATAAAAAGATAACATTTATGAATAAAATTCCATTTCTGTCTTTGTATTTGTATAATCTTTTACTTTTTCTGCACTGAGAGACCATTCGAGCAATCACAAATTTCTAAGCTCACAAACAAACAAACAAACAAACAAACAAAAAGAAAAGAAGCTTTCACTGCTATTCCACGTCTGACTCGGTCGAGAAGACATGAAAATGCCAATAATTAAAGGCAGTAAACAACAACAGTAAATTTCAGACACATTAATTGCTTAATTGCTGAGAGTATTTTATCCACCATATTAACATAAGCAATTCCTTGGAAGGATAGTGCTAGCATAGCAGAAAATTGGCCTGGGGGGCTTAGGGGAATTAGAAAGGCAGATTGCATGACGTGGTGGAGGGAGAAGTCTAAGCTAGCGGAACCGACATTTGAAGCTTTTTTCCCCCTAATTATGATCCTTCTGTGCATTTTTTTCTCAGTCCGCTCTCTTTCCCTCGAAACTCTTTCAAAGCTCATTTCATTCACTTGGAAGGGATTTGTCATGTGGAAAATAAGCTTCAATGTTTGAGTTTTTTTTTATTTATGATAATTTTTGTGTACTGATGAAGAGACATCCTTTTCAGATGACACAACGTTAAGTCTCTCTCTTAATTCAAAGTCTATTGTCGAGCTCTTAGAAAAGAGTAGCATCGTCACATGATCCTTAATTGTTTTAATTTTAATATTTATCAAGGTCAAAGTTGTATGACATATATTAGTGCCTTGGTTTTCATTGTTTAAAATTTGCCTGTCACAATGTTTTTTTGTGCCTCCCAGACATTCCTCAATCTTTGCTGTTTACTTTTTGTATTTATTTCTCACAGTTGTTCTTCTTCCTTCATTTCCCTCCAAACATTGCCCACCCATCCAGCGTGAAACAAAGAGTAAAACCTCCTAAACGAGATCACCCACCATGTAATCTCGCCAAACAAATGACGAACACCCGCTGCTTTAGCGAAACGCTGGCTGCAAACAGCCCCCGCTGTCCATGATGGCAGCTTGTGTGTGCGGCTAAATGCACCACGCTGATGGCAGCCAAAGCATGGCGAGATGCTCCGCTTTCATTTCCATTTACCCTGTGCCGTTTGCTGACTCCGGAGATGCTTGTATTAATGGGAAATAGAAAGTAATGAAACGGTGAAGGAAGAAATAAAACTCACCCTCCCTCCCTCCCCGCCTTCCTCTCTGCTTGCTTCTGTATCTTTCCATACCTGCTGTGAACATGCACATTATAACACTGTCCTGCAAAGCTCGGCCCTTGTCCATTCTGGCTCATTACAATGATAAAGGTCTGTGAAAAAGCCCTGATCTTTCATTCTCCAGGCTCAGTCCCGTCAGCACTTTCCCCGAGATATTGTTGGGGGAAATCTGCCGACATTTCCTTCGCATTTTCTCTCTCATCTAATATAGGTTGACCTCTGTCGCTTAATCTTCATAGTAGTCAAAAGCCACAATAAGGGCAGTTGTATTACAAGTGATTCTGACTCCAGACTTAAATCTGCCTGCTGGAGCTGCGACTACTGCCGCTTCACTGTCCCCTCTTTTTTTTTCCCACCAAACTCCCTCTTCTTTCTTTACTTCCTTCTCCTAACTTATCCATCTCTGTCCCCCACCCCCACCTGCTGCCTTCAGGTGTTTGCTGACTATGTGGCTGTTCTGCAGGAACAATGAATTGCCTTTAAAAAGATTATTCTATAAAGCTAACACAAATCTTTCTCTCAAGAACGATGTAGCTACATTTCTGGGTATAAAATATGTACACTAGGGAGCAGAAACTGCTATACCTGTGAGTGCTGCCAGTACTGCAGATCATACAGTACGTGGGCGGCTTGATGGCTTTTTAAATTCAATGTTAGCAACATTTTTTTTCGTTATTGTTTTGTGAAATCTTTTATTTAAGAATACCATAAGTGTAAGGCTCTCTCTTGACTGCATTAGCAGAACCACAGGATGGCTGATGCTATGTAATTATTACCACAGAAATGTTGTCCTTTCCTGAAAGAGCATGTGTGTAATTTTCGCCCACTAAGGATTCCCAGCTGAAATTATCACCTCTATTTTTGATGTTCTGGGATAATTTTATATCTGCACTTACCAACTTACACATCTGACACCTCGATTACAAGAGCTTATAGTAGCTAAGTAGAAGAGCATCACTCTTTAAAACAGGTATCCACCCTTTTCATGCCAGAGGCCACACAAAAAAATCTATAAAGTCCTGGGCCATGAGCCTTTTAATTTAAGATGAGTTTCAAGCACAATCTAGAGTAAGATGATTTTACTATTACATTTCACTTATCAATTAACAATCCTATCTTCTATAAATAATGCTTGTATGTTAGTAAACTGCTTTTTTAATTATATTGTTTTTTTTGTTGGCAATGTAATCGCTTTATGGATTATTATTAGTTTGGAGGAATAAAACTGAAATATGTTGTCAGTATGTCAATCTGGATTAATCACATACATCAACTTTTACTGTGAAAGTATTTAAAAAATGTCAATTCAAATGAATTTTGGCAGATGTGTCGTAAAGCTGCTGGATTTTGGACACGATTGTCTCCCTGTCCTCTCCCACTGAAACTGGTCAGCAGTCCATCCAGTCTCAGGTAGATCTACTCAGTTTGTGTCTGAACACCTGGTCGAGTGTTGCTTGACAAGGCTGGCGGCTAGCGCTAGCATCAGCAGCTATGCTAGCTCAGACCTGTGGGATAGCTGCTAATGTTTTGCGTTAAGGTGATATTTTAGGCTATAAGTACTCTGATGATATGAAAATTCCTAACTGCGAAAATTACAGAGAACGGTGAACAGTTCCATCTGGGTGTTTTTTTAAATGTAAATGTTCCATTCATGGACCCAAGCAGCATCATCTCGTCTGCCTCCATCATGTGACAAAGCCAGGAGCGGATCCTGTGTGTTCAGTGCTGTGCTGCACTGTTGTGTGAGGTGAGCTGTATGTTACACACTGTCCATAACATAACTATTTAAGGTAACAAACTGCGTCGGACTCGGGTCGTTTTCGGTCAGGTAAATGTGGCCCGAGACACACTCTAGTGTCCTCACCTGTGTCTGTGTGTGTGTGTGTGTGTGTGTGTGTGTGTATGAGGGGTCAAACGTTTCACCCAACCACAGTACAACGCGTCACTTGCGCCTACTTAGGACACATCAGATCTAATCAAACCGCGTGAGTGCACGCCTACATTTTACATAGGGTTACTANCATTGCACGCGCATTGCATGTGTAACAAGTACCATGGTGAATGCACGCGCAGTGCACGCGAAGCAAGTACACGGTGATGGTTGCACACGCAATTTACACGTATCAAGTACGCAGTGAATGCAGTTTGTGTGTGTTCACTGATACGTTTGACCCCTCATAGTGTGTGTGTGTGTGTGTGTGTGTGTGTGTGTGTGTGTGTGTTTGTGTGTGTGTGTGTGCGTGTATGTGTGCGCACGTGTGTGTGTGTGTGTGGGGGGGAACTGCCACTGGCCAAAGCCACTGTGGCCTTCAATGACGCACCAGGTCATTGATCATCGTTAATTTTAACACCTTATTTTTTTGTGAATAATAAATCGAAATTAAGCAATTATTTTAAAGCCATAGTTGTCAGTTAACATTTTGCTGCTATGTCCAGTATTGACATTTTTGCAACTTGCCAGATATGCTAATTAGCAACAGTTCCTCATAATGTGAATAGAAATGTAATTTACTTGGCATTAAATTTTCCTCAAAGCATATTTGATGTTTCAAATTAGTTGTATATAAAGGTATTTCTCTTCTCAGTTCTGCAATAAATACCACTCTGAATGGGACCTGTGAAGTTGGGACTGTAGAACTGCTGTCAGCTCAGGTGCGAGTCTTGTGATTGAGATTTAAAAAACACTACAGAGGTGACTGTCAGTCATCTTGAACCTCAGTCTTTTCTTGATCAGTGTCATTACAGAAAACAGTGCAGTATCTATTTACAGACTTTTCCAAACCCCTGTACAACTCTGACAGTGGGAGAAGCTAGTAGCAACTTTGGAGAGTATCATCACAGTGCATTTCAATAAACTCAACCTTAAACTAAACCTTTGCAACACAAGCCCATCTTTTCCATGCAAGCTTTTGTTCAGTGTGATCGGATTGCCGGTGAGATCAACCAAAAAAGCAAGATCTGCTGATCACTAAGGGTTGTTCGGTTAAACAAAGAGACCATTTTTAAAGTAGAAAGGTAAATTTCAGATCCCTGGGACCAGATATTAAACGAGTATTTTCAAAGGAAGGATGTGTGCACCCCACATAGACCAGGTGTACACAGAGTTTTAGCTGAGATAGCTGCAGGTGTCATTATGAGGGGATTAAATATAAATTGAGAGGTGTAAACCTTGTTTTTAGGGTGTTTGCCAAATAAATTGATTGTGTTATTACTTTTGCAGACTGCAGTGTTCTGTAAACTGTCAATCAGAGGCACATTCATAAAATCCATCTTTAATTATTTATGAGAAATTAAATTTTATTATTCTTTTAATATACATCTGAGCCATCATCTCCCCATTAATAATCATTTCAATTCAATTTCAATTGTAAAGTATTTTGTAAAGTCTATTTCAACATGGACACCAGGAATGAATCATGGATCATCCTTTTACTGCAATGATGGTTTGCAGAAATGTGAAGAAATGACGCTTTAAATAGCCACAGCCGTGCGTAATGACAGCTGTTCTGGCACCGTTGGGGAACCTTGCTGATGCAACACAGTCGGTGAAATTGCAGTTCTTCCTCGTCGTTTTACTCATTGAATAATTTCTAATAAGTGGTGGAGCAGGCACAAGTATTGATATGCAAACATATGTTTAAGGCA
Source organism: Epinephelus moara (assembly GCF_006386435.1). Classification (NCBI taxonomy): domain Eukaryota; kingdom Metazoa; phylum Chordata; class Actinopteri; order Perciformes; family Serranidae; genus Epinephelus; species Epinephelus moara. The sequence goes on along the minus strand of NC_065521.1, from coordinate 14,260,358 downwards.
GCTTCTAAATCCATTCATGGCTACCTCCTCGGAGTGGAAATGAGGCCCAGCTCCACAATGACTGAGATATGTAAAACAGAACCAGGCGTATGTGCGTCTTTATAAATCTGCCAAAAGGGATGCATATGCAGATTTCTGTCTTTGTGCATGTACACAGTTTTGTCGTGAATGTACACAGAGTTTTACGCATCTAGTCCCTGGAGATTAAGCGTTTTTGATTGGATAAGATTGATAGTTTTCACCGCGGTATTCATTACAGTACATCACTGTCTGTAAATGATAATCCCCTATGGTGACAGTGATGTCTCATGTTCAGCAGACCAAATATAATTTTAATTTTAAAACAGCTTACAGGTCACTAACTGAAGGTTGGACATGGCCCAGGCTGCAGTTTGGACACTGGAGAAGAGATTCACCAGTTTTGCTGTTCTTTGACTTACATTGTTTGGTGTCCCCAAATTGCCACGGTCTACCAGCAAATTATTTTCCTGTCTAGATGACTGACTGAAATTACCGGTGTGGACGGGCAAAATCAAACCAGCCTCCCCTGGTAATACCACTGCTGTTTGGACAGAGCGAAAAAATCCTTCTCTCAGTCTGCCTCTGCTATCCAAACTTTTTTTCCTGATTACCAGATGACAGACTCTGCAAAAGGGCACCACCATAACTACCAACAACAGTTCAGAGGGGGAACAACAGTATTGATCGAGCCAAGATTCATCACTCCCAGCTATCTCTTAAAAAAATCTAATGTCATGACATTAAAGGTTTGATGCCAGGATGGGGAAAAAAAACATTTGCACAGAGACAGCCAAGTGACCGGAGCTGATAGGAGGCACACGCAGAGTGTTGATTGACACAGAGCCGTGGCCCCGGTGTGGAAGACTTAAGCTGTTAATACGCCTGATAAAACTCCCACTCCATTAAAGCTATAGGCAGCGAGGGCCTTGTTAATTGCTGTGTTGACACATGACTGCTCTAATTTAAGTCCAAGTTACTTTCTTTTTACTCATCAGGCATAATTTTCCTGCCATGCTCAGAATATTAACCATTTTCAAACTTTCCTTCTGAAGTATTACTGTATATTCTATATATGAATATATGCAGTAGACAGCTAATAATTCTGAGGGATTAACCCTTTGATGCAAACCAAATATTAGCAAAGAACTTTGTGTCCAGACTTTGCTCGAATAGAAGTACTGCAGACTTCAGTAAATGTATTGAGGGAATCCAATTGATGAATTCCCATTGATTATGTCATTCACAAGTCACTCTGGAGCCAGTTGCAGTCATGAGATGTGATAGGGCCAGGCCAGGTGACCAGGCTGAGATGAATTTTCACTTTGGCGTGGCACAGGAAGTTGTTCCCTGTGGTACAGTGCCACGGGCCAAATGATTTTGGGTCACTAACTCTTTCATTTACTCAGTTAAGCAACGGTAAGTTCTAATTGAGCACAGAGCTAGGATGGTGTAAGAGGGCACCACTGGGAATAGTTTATACTGAGCTTTACTTTTTGAAATCACATAACTTGATTTCAGCTTGTGTTTTGGCTGTGTCACCACAGGTTTATGTTATTCCTGGAGCACAAGAAAAACTTGTGGGGAAATAGAGGTGAAAAAAATATGTGGGCAATGTGCAACCTGAATCCATCTCCTACGTAGATACAACTTCTAATGGCACTATCCCAACTGGAGATGCAGTGATGTCTGGGTAACAAACAATCACTTGTCATGGTGCTATCCCCAGTGAGCACACCTTGTCGGGTTGCTAAAGAACACTCATGTTTGGTGGCTAAAAAGTCACTGGACACACAGTGACAGATGGCTAAAAACCAACTGGTTCTATTGTTCGTCTGCAGCTTGGCAGGTGTCTCGCCTTGGTGTCTAATGAAGCTCAGCATAAGTTCAATCAGGAAGACTTTCTTAATGCTATATCCATTCACAATTCTCTCTCTAGCCCCCTCCCACTGCTTCCACCATTTAGCTGACTATGGGCGTTCCCTGTCCTAGCTAGCCAGTCAAACTTTGCCACAGTCTGCTTCAGCTACTCATGTTGCTACTGCCAAACTTTAAATCTGATCAAGTCACCTTATCCTGTTGGCTGGTATTTGCATGTGGCAGTCTGTCAGAGTGTTATGGTGTTGTTGTATCGATAATATTAGCTAAGATAAACATGAATATCTCTCTTTCTCTTGTTTGCTCATTGAGTAGACCATGTATGTGCACGTGTGAGAACCTAGATGTTGTGGGCAGAAGGTTCTTGTGCATATGAAATTGAACTCTGCCAGCACCACTGCATCGTTCGATCATGCTTTATAGTGGACATTTATAGTTAGTAAACTGCGAGGGTAACACCTTTTGTTTTGGCAACATTTGACTTAACTTTTAATGCCTTTTGTATCGTACTACCAGAATCGTGCTTCATTCTGTACGGCTTTCTAAACCTCATTACAGCCCAATTAAAGGACAACTTCGGTATTTTTCAACCTGGGCTCTATTTCCCCATGTGTATGTGTGCGTATGATTCATGGGTACCACTNTAGATAGCATATTGTAGCGGCCCTGGGGCAGTGGTGAGTGTGAATGAGTGGAGTCAGCTGTCAATCAGTGTTGGAGCAGAGAGGGGGAGGGCTGCCCTGCTGGGTACTGTAAGTGAGTATGTGTGTATGAAGTGTGTGTTATGCTAGAAGAGTCAGAGTTTGGGACGGAGTCTTTTACGTGCTACCCCCTGGAGTGTTACCGGAGTTTTTGGAGTGCTCAAATAAACGGGCCTTTTTCCCGAACGCAAGAACAGGATGTCGCGCAACACCCCGTACAGCTTTCATAGGCTGCCTTTGTCGGACGGGGAGATGCTGAAGTTGTGGCTAGTTGTGCTACAAATGGATGCTAACACTCCTCTCCAGACACTGCGCCTTGCAGACCATCGGGTCTGCAGTGCTCACTTCTCCCAAGGTGACTACTGCCAGCTGAAGAAGAGAAGACATCCAATCCCGAAACACCTCTTCCTCAAGAAAACGGCTGTCCCAACGAGTAGAGAGAGCTACAGACACAGTGGAGCAAAGCTCGTGACATCACACAGCCCAGAGGTAAGGGAAAGGCTAGTATGCTATTTACAGAGATAGCACTGGCGATCTGAACCGGTCAGTGGCGAAAAAACACACACTTCATACACACATACTCACTTACAGTACCCAGCGGGGCAGCCCTACCCCTCTCTGCTCCAACACTGACTGACAAGTGAGCCTGTCAGAGGAGAGACACAAATGCAAGAGAGTGGTGTGACGCTGATAGCTTAGAACATTTATAAAAGATTGTGATGGACAATGATGTGATGAATGATGTATCTATATGTAAACCTTGATGAAAAGAAATGAATGCAGTGCTTAACACGGTGGTGGGGGACGAGTGAAATGACTGCAGAAAGTGAATTGAGCTCACCTGGTTCAGGTGAGGCCTGTATCATTTTTTGTTGTTGGCAACCAGAGCCATATAGTGTATGTTATGGCTGTTGGCTTAATGGTCATCAAATCCCTTACACCAAACAACTGCTCTGACACTAAGATTTAATGATCATACAAGGTGACCCTTTAAAAGAATCCATGCTGCTTCTTAGATTCTCTCAGCACTTCCTTAAAAGCAGAGCCGTTTCTGCCAAGTCTAATTGTATAGCACTTTGCTATAAATGGTCAGATCCTTGACATTAAGTGTCTCTGACTGAGCTGAATTAATTCATCATCGGCCAAATTCACCACAACAGCATTTTGCCAGCATGTCCCCCCAAGCTCAAATTACACTTCCACATCTGCATGGCCACGAGGGTCCCAAGTTACATGAATTTCATCATCTGGCTGTGTCAGCGGGGGTGAACATGTATGCAAACAGACAACCCATGTAGTGTAAACAGAACCGTTTGGGACTATATCCAGCCCTTCAGGGTGCAAGTCACGTGAGTGAGGGGGGGATGGAGGAAGCCAGTACGACTGGACTGGTGTGCAGCTGAAAGATCAGAAAACAGTGACTGTTGGAGGCATGCTGCTTCAGGTCCCAGAGAAAGGATAAAATTCATTCAAGACGAGCTACAGTAATAGATCTGCGGGCTTGTCACACAGGGTAATCCATCAGGATTTGATATTTTATTGGCTAATGCAGTGCATGGTGCCAAAGTGGAGCCAGACTCCACAATGTTGCCAGATGAACCTGCATGATTTGGCTGGAGCCCTCTGATTTGGCACATCCACATTGCCACCACAGTGTCCTCATTGAAATGAATGTGGGGGCAGTGAACATGGCTTTAAGTATGCTTCAGCTGAAGTGCTTGTTGGGCGGTCGAACAAGATCTGAAAGCGTATCCAAAATCCCCTACTCCCACACCATTGTGACGTCTGAACTGCACCCCTCGTAGCAGACAAAATACTAGTTGGAGAACTGGCTTTTACGTGTGTATTTTAGATACAAAGGTATATCTCTTTCTTTTATATAGAAGGATACAGAGATACCTGCGCAATGTCAAAATCCCAAAGCACAGCCCAAATAATAGATCACAGTACCATTCTAACATTACCAAGATGAGGGGCTCAGTTTGCACTTGCTCCACCTGTGCTGAAAATATATGCACTCATGATGCTGCATGGCACTTTGGGTAAAAGCAGCCGTCAAATGGCATGCTATTAGTTTCACCTATTAGACCCATTTCTGTCATGAATAGGAAATGCGGTTGGAGCGGAGACAGGATATACTGTAGTGGGACTACTTAATCCATGAAAGTGAGACAGGGATTGTGCTAATGGCTATTTAGCAGCACTCGTAATATTTTGGTACACTCAGTCTGATGCTATTCTGTAACACACACTGCATATCCAGATGCGGCGTGATTAAAGCCTTCACCTTCACACAGAATTACATTTCTGCTGATCATCTCTCTTGAAGCACTCAGCGACTGTCTCATGTTGAAAGCCATCTGATTTTTTTCTTTTTAGATATATAATTGATGCCAATGTAAACATAAACATCTTCCTAGTGACAGATTTGTACATGCTGAAACAGGTTTCAGTGTGTCTGTTATGCATCATGCACAATATGATGCCATAGCTTTTGTATTTGAATTACTTTTACTGTTAAAAAAACCCCCACTTTCTTACATGTGTATTTTGTGCATGCAGGAATTTTTTTTCAAAACAAAGATGTTAATGAGGCCATAAGGGAGGAAAATACAAAACAGATTCCCCACTAAACCATGGAAGCAATTTCCTCTTTGATTTGGCTATCTATCCATCTCACATCTTATCTAGAAATATATGAATGTTGAATTACCAAATGTGGATTTCGTCACTGGAATATAGTTGTCACTGTGTAATATCTTCCATCTATTTTATCCCTCATTCCTGCTCACAGAGAGAGAGAAAAGGAATGAAAGGTGGAAAGGAGGGAGGAGGTATTAATTTGAAATGAGGGAGAGACCTCAAACACCTCCATTATCACAGAATTTGTTTTGGTGTTTTAATACTTATACAGTGGTAAATTCAAAATTAATTATGCATGAATTTGATGCATAAATTACGGGTTGAGACACGGGAAGCAAAACCCAGATGAAAATGGAAATCGGAAGCTATCAAAGGACGATGTCAAAAATCTTTCACTGTGTGCAGAAGATGGGAAAATAAATGTTTATTTTCGGGTCACTGGCGATGTTAATTAGAATAGCATTTTTTTTTTTGTCTTTCTCCCAAGCATGAATGGCGCTGGGCTCAGAGCTGAATGGGATTGCCATCGCAAGGCCATTTCTGATGCATTGTAAATGGCGGCTCGTCAACTTAAAGGACATTTTCAATGACAGGTTGCCTGTTCCTCTGAAGATCATATCCTCCGACCTAACGGCTCCAAGGAGACATGATTGCAGCACTATTAGGGCATACACCACACAATAACTGGTGTTTACACTGATTGGATATGCAGAGATTATGTTTTAATAGCACCGTGATGCTCTTACACCTGTGAATGCACTATTAAAGTATAGAACTGTGGTGCATTATGTTTCATGTTAAGCTGCTTACGAAAAGATTAGCTAAAAAAGAAATCACACAGGCCTTTGCAGATGGAAACATCGGTCATAGCGAAAGCCTTCATGCACAGTGAATGATTGCGTGGCTCCATGTTGAGTGGATGTGGCCCTAAATGGCAGCTTTATTTCAATTTCCATCGGAGGCTCTGATTGCAGCCATAACCTCTCAACGAGCATCCGAGGAGAACACTTCCTCTCTGTTTGTCAGCTCCCAAACGTGCACTTCATTTGACAAACTGCTCGCAGCAGCATTTTCACCAAACATGATGGTAATCAGGCAACGCGTGTTCCTCCTGCTATGCCTTTCGCTTTTGTCCTGCACCTGTAAAGAGATTTCAGATGTGCACCAAACCTTGCCTTTCCTGAGGATGGAGTGTGTGCGTGTATGTGTTTACCGTGTGTGCAGGACCGTAAACATGATTCACCGCAGGGGTCTGATCAAATCTCTGCTGCAGCGTGGCAGGGAGGGGGAGTGGGTTTCTTTATCCGGACCAAAGAGGAACAACAAAGCCAACAAAAGTTTCTCTTCTGCTTGCAATGGAAGGTGAAAGTGCACGGAGGCTTTGTAATTTTTGTCCAGCATTTCTCCGGGTGAATGCAAGCAGCGTCTTTACATGGTTGGTTAGTCCAGCATACCTGTAAAGAATGATTTATCGAGGTGTAGTGCTTCAGTTAGCCTCCCTACCTCACCTATTCTCCTGCAGCCTCTGTAAGGTAAAGTGTTTAGATGCAGCGGCCCGCCACCAACTGCTGATCTCAATAATATGGAGCATGTTGTGTTTAGAGTACGCCTGCAGATTCACCATCTGTTTCATATCTGCCACTCTGTTGGAAGCATTAAATAGGCTGATTATAGACATTATCAGTAAGTGCCACCCATTGTGACAACAGATGTAAATCGCCCTAGCAATGGCGGTGTAAAATGGTCCCATCCGTGTCGGCTAAAATCAAACGGTCCAGCGTCACTTCTTTTATTCGGGAATCCATTTTTATCTGCAATTGGAAATCTGTGAATATGAAAACTGGTGCGTTATTATTTGTAGCATCCATTGAACAAACAGGTGAGGAATAAAAGCAGAAAACAACACATAAGCAGTTATTATAACCGCTGACTATAAAGCAGACAGAGCACCTTCCATTCTGATTTTCAAAATCAATGAAATATCTAGAGGGGGAAAAAAACACACCATAGTGTGTATCTCCATCCTTTTCAACATTGATTCAGCCACCTATCCCTTTCCAGACACCTTAAACTAATTAGGCCCTCAAAGTACAGCAGGAGAGAAGTATCCGACAATTAACTCCAGCACTGTGCTCCTATGGCATTTAGTTTTCAGCGTGTTCCATTGTTAGGTATTGACTAAATGCCACATGGGCATCGATCCCTCTCGACCATTAGCATGCCTCTGATTCTCATCTCATAATGCTGGTTATATCGTGTTTACAGTCAGAACTCTTGCACGCCTGCTGTTTGTCAGGGCAGATGAAATGATGATGTGTTAGCATTGCTGGAATATTAAGTGTCTCTCCGACATGGCAGAAGACCCCCATGATGCCACCTCTGTTTATTGGTAATGAGTGAATCGACTGTCACACAAACTCTGTCAGATAAAGTGGTTTGTTGGCAGACAGTTCCCTGCACTGACTTCTAACTAAACTAAAAACAACTTTAGACAAACATGATAATTTGTGCTAATTTGACCAGTAAATGCAGTCAAACTTTTTTTTTCCAAAGCTACAGAACAACTTAAGTCAGACTGATACCATGACCCTTTCTCCACCAAAATTAAATTAATATTACATCACATACAAAAAAAGTTCATCAAAATACAGGCAAAAATCATCCCGCAGTCGTTTGAAACAACTAACGAAAATCACTATGTTATTAAAAGTGTGAATCTTTCCCACTCACACACTCAAGGGTGTAGTGATGTTAGAACTATGAAACTAAGTAGGGGAGAGTCACCGTAGTTGTGTCCATAACCGTGTCATTTTTCACCTTTCACTCATTTACTCAGAAATTCTTCTAACTACATTTCTAAGATCTTTAGGCAAACAGCCCATGTGTGTGTCTCCTATCATAAACTACTTAAAAGTAATGATAGAGAAAACAAGTGGTAGAGAGTTATAGCCAAAGTAGACACTGTCTGATGTTACAAATAAAATTAGGGCCTGTCCCAATAACCCCCCTTAGCCCTACCCCTTGGCCCTACCCCTACCTTTGCGCGTTCTGGTGAGGCAAAAGACTTGCTAGTTTCCACTGAGCATGTAAACACAGCTGTAAACTCAGCTACACCTGTACGCAGTGATCACCACCACCACTCATGTAAACACACACACACACACACCTACATACTGTCTGTCTCGCTACTTTTATTATGTTGGTCCATGTACATAGTGCACAAACATGTTCAATCTGTCTTTTGCTACCATCAAACACACACACACGCACGCACGCACGCACGCACGCACGCACGCACACACACACACACACACACAGATGCACATAAACAACTGGCAGCCAATTATTCTCTCTTTAATTATTTTGCGTGCTGCCCTTTATGGTGATTACCGTGACCTTTCCCTCCAGAGCATCTCCTCCACTCTGCCTCTGCCAGACCGCCATCTTGGAGGCTTTTAGCCCCTATGTTTCAACCGCTCTCCCAGAAAGCCGACCCCCATAATCGACCAGGCGAAAGACTGAGACCAATTAAAAGTATTTTACCCAGCACTTAAGGCTGACAGGAGCCGGCGCACTCAGCTCAGCAAATGCCATTTTAACGGCAAATTCATGAATGTGTAATTGTTGGGCTAATGAACCTGATGGTTTGAGTGTTGTAATAGAGGGACCCCCACCTGGGCCATCACACATACTCTCACACACACACACACACACACACACACACACACACACACACGCACAATCATTTCTGCTGTTTTTATTCATTACACTTGATTATTCAGCTAGCAGGAGAATCAAACCAATGTCTAATTCTTCGAGACCCTTAAACCTGGTTTAGATTGCCATTTATCACGCAATGAGAACTGTATATATACAGAGAGAGAGAGAAACATTTACTTTTTTTTTTTTTTTACATTGGGGTCTTTCGGCTAAGATACAGTATATATAGATTTCAGTTCTCACATGGTGCACATTCAATTCACCATGATCATGTAGTTACTATTTGAAACTATGAGTCCTTGGTTTCAAAATTATACAAAAGTAGGTGTCTTTTCCACTTTCACATTTGAGTTCCTCAGCTGCAGCTAGCTAGCTAATTCAGCTACGATTAGCTTAAAGGTCCAGAGTGTAGGATTTAGGGGCATCTATTGTCAGTGATGGAATTTAAGATTAATAACTATGTTTTCATCAGCGTACAATCACATGAAACTTGAACCTGAAGAATTGTTGTGTTCTTGTTAAGTTAGAATGAGCCATTTATATCTACATACATAGCAGGTCCTCTTGAATGGATTCCATGTTGTTTCTACAGTAGCCCAGAGAGGACAAACCAAACACTGGCTTTAAAAGAGTCAGCCGCATTTTTGCTTCAGCCACCACAGTTCTCCTACATGCTTGGAATACAGGGGAGAAGTTTCAGTTTGTTGCAATCTGCAACCTCACCACTAGATGAAACTAAATCCTACACACAAGACCTGTAATACCTTGAAACCCTGTATCTGACGGACTTTTGTATATTTCCTGCTGACTTTTAACAAGAATCTTGTATAAGGAGCCTTACAATCTGCATTTGATGGATATATACATGATATCATGCTAGGAGACCGAGGCTAACGCTGCATACTCTCGCCACCAGACAATCAGAGATCTCCACCTTCTGATAGTCTGGGGACACTCCTTTCTAAAGTGTGTTTAACACACCGGCGAAAACGGCCGGCAACAAAGCAACGCCTCTTGCATTTTTTCAAAGGACACGCCCTCCCGGAAATGTGCGCTCCCCCTTTTCTTGTCTGCAAGGACACAAACACACAGAGAGCTTGAAAATGGATGCCGAGAGATTTAACTCTGTTTTATCAAACAGAGTCCACAAGATTGTGGAAATGAAGGACTTACAGCGACTTGAGCCATTTTGTACCGCTGCACGTGTTTCTAGTGGGACTATGTTTACGAGCACAAGAGTTCAGCGAGCCACCGAAGGACCGCCCTGCGGATTTACTATTGGTTCTGCAACGTAGGGAGTTTTTTTAAACTCTGAAATTGTATCCGCCCATCTAAACACAAAATCAGGGAGAAAGTCATCAGTCTTTAGTGAAGCAAAGCATCTAAAGACTGACTTCTGAGTCTAACAGCTGCATGACCCAGGCAAAATGTCAGCATCCTCATCAGCTGATGATCCATGTAGACACAGAAATAAAGAACAGTTTTAAAGCATTGTTCTTGCGTTATTGTGGTGAAGAGCCTTCTAGTCTTTGTATGGAAGTAGAAAAAGAAAAATCAGATTGTTATTTATTTCTGTCTGTTGTCACTTTGTATACATTTGTCACTGACGTGACAAGAGAAAAGGCTTCTCAGATGAGAACTCATCAATGTGCTTAGCAAGCGTAACACTGTTGGCTAGAGCTGCTGTGTAACTTCCCCAAATTTCATAAAGAGCACAATAGAACTGCTAACATTTAACTAACCTTGAACAGCTTCCACAATCGACTTCACACAGCGACAAAATACATGCTAGTCATGACCAGTAACTGTACCATAACCAGTAACCCAACAAACTTTCTAGTTAGTGAACATGTTTTTTGCACCAGAATAGGGGGGGGGGGCATCGATGCCCTAGGTGGGATGGTTGTTGAGGTTCTAGGACACCCTGTCAAGTTCTGCCTGTTACATGTATTGTCTTCTTTCAAGATACATTTTTCGGCTGCTGTGGCAGGGCCGCGTCACCGCGTCCTTGATCTTTGGTTTTCTAGCGGACTGTTCGAGCAAGTCCTGCTTCTCTGCTGCTAATGCTGCTGCCAGGATACAGCTGAGGAGGAGCCGGCTGCTAATGCTGTGTACTGGGACACTGCTAATGCTGCTTGCCGTGCTGCTAACGTTTGTTTCTCAAAAAAATTAGTCGGGTCGATGATCCACCTGCACATGGGCTACGATCGAAAATGAATAACAGTTGAAAGTATTCGAAATGTCCATCCCCGTCTAGCTATGATGCTAGTTAGCCAACTTTGGCTAAAGCTTACCTGTCGAGGAGAAGAGTAGCCACTTCGACATCCGATTTCAAATTCTTCTCCGCTTTCAACCATCTCCACCGTTCAAAAGCATCTCCTATATAGACCCTCGCTTTGCCTCAAGTTTTGTCTTGGCGTTTTTGGGAATCATAACGAGGTCGTTTGGGTTTAGTCGCACCGTCAGCCATTGTAGCTCAGTCGTAACTGTAACTGATGCTGAGACTCTACTGACTGCGTGACTGGTAGACAGCGGTGGGTGGCGCAACAGGCCAAAACACAAATTCAAAACATAAACATGATTTACAGACTGTAAAAAATTTTTTTAAATGCGAATATTCTGGCTGTACTATTGTTGTCGGTGAGATCAGTATGTTATATGAACATTATTCCTTAGTCTCTGTGACATATTAGGAGGATTTTATGACTATTTGCTTTAGATTTCTTACATATAGCTCCTTTAACTTTTGTCCTTGTCCTGCTGCGTTTCCTCCTGATACCTGATGCTGTATAATCAGAACGCCAACCGGCCGTGTATCATACCAATGTTAAAGGACGCCTTGTTTCATTGCTTTCTGCAAGTCACTGCCCAAGCACAGGATTTCAATGACTTCAGAGTGAGACCGGGCTCGGCCAAGTGCATCAGGAGTGTGCCAAACACATCTTTGGTAATTATGTGGTCAGGCTTCCTTGGTGCACCTGAACACTGGTTGACATCAGACAGAACACATTATTATAGGTAGTTTAAAGCTGTGAAAACCATGGCTTATTAAATTCACTACTTTCACCCCATTTAATCACGGAGCTGTCCCCGTCATGACTCACTGACTGTTTGGGAACCCTGCTGAGAGTTTGCCTCAGAAGAAACTCATTGTTGTCTGGGACGTGGGAAGAAAATTACTTTTAAACTTTAGTTTGGAACCAAATAATGTCCATCCCATCATGTTGCTCATCAGCCTCACATTTACTTGCATATCTGGTCAGCTTTGTAAAAAACAAATGACAAGCAGATATTATCCTGCTTAACCAGTGTTTAGGATGGATTCACTGGGTGAAAGACTGACAAGAGCAGACAGTCCTGAGAGAGTTAGAAGTGGAGTGAGGAGTTTTAAGAGATGTGTAACTTATTTTTTTGTATAGCTATGTGAACTGTTTTAAATGCGTCCAGTCTCTAACACACCTGTTAATATGCAGAAGAAACTCCCTAGAATATTGATCAATTCGATATGTTTGATGCACACGTAAGGAGGGGGGGCACTGTGGTTATTTTACAACAGTATGATGCTGGTTGGTTGTTCAAAATGTAAGCAGTTGATCTACCATGCATACTAGCTGCCTTCAGATAGCTGTGAAGAGAGTCACTGGTGTAAAGGAAAGGCCTTCAATGTAAAACACTAAGGCACATCACAGAACACAAGTGTTGATATTTACATGTTGAAAAGAACCCTTCCCCGCACCTGCAAGCTATTACAGAGATAACTACAAACTAGAATTACCGCCTCGCGGTTGTATGCCTCTGCACACCACTCAAGTTGCACTTACAGTTTACATCCACATCTGTGAAAACATGAATGCTTCACACACATCTTCCCCCCGGCAGCACAGAAAATCTATACTATCAGCACAGTTTCAAGGTGGGCACCCAAGATTAGGGTAACCGATTCAGTGTCTGACTATATGTCTCTTATTCTGTTCCTGAGTTATGATGCTGAGTAATGGCCAGAAAGAGTGTCTGCAGAACATTATGATGTCACAGTAAAGTCGACCTTTGACCTTTTGGATATAAAATGGCATCAATTAATCATTATACCATATTAGACATTTGTTTAAAATGTTGTCATACTAAGCAAATGAAGTCCTGAGTTATGGCCAAAAACATGTTTTGTAAAGTCACAGCGACCTTTAACCACTAATCAGTACATCTTTGAGTCCAAGTGAATGTTTGTGACAAATTTGAAGAAATTCCCTCAAGGCGATCATGAGATATTGTGTTCACAAGAATGAGACAGATGCAAGGTCACAGAGACCTTTGACCACCAAAATCTAATCAGTTTATGACTGAGTCCAAGTGGACGTGTGTGCCAAATTTGAAGAGCTTCTCTCAAGATGTTCCTGAGATATCGTATTCACGAGAATGAGACAAATGGACAGACTACCCAAAACATTAAGCCTCCAGCCAAGGCTATCGCTGGCACAGAGGAATAAAAACAGGCCCAAACGTGGTTAGAGCACACATTCTGCTCATGACATGATGACATCAGATGTTACCCACATTCTTTGCCCCTCCCCCAGTATTAAACCCAAGCCGGCGCCTACAATTCTTTGGCCTTGGTATTAATGCTCAGTCATAAGTGCTGATTGTAGCTGGTTAGTCAGACATGTTCCTTTGGCTACTGTTTTTTGTCCTAAACTGATTCCAAAAAGTAAAACTTCATAAAGCTCCATAAACAAAATGGTCATAATGATTTTAGGTACTTGGTTGGAGATGGCTGAGATGAGTTCCCTAGAACTCGAGAGGACAAGTTCTTGGGAAATAAAGTCCTCTTAACACTTATTTGGAAAGTTTGTTTGTAGAAAACAAAGCTGGATTTTGGTTGGCTTTCGCCCATATGGGGTTTATTTTTACAAAAAAAAAGAAAGAGAAAAAACACTTGTTAAAAAGGCTCCATCATATATACAGGATTTGGTCCAATTTTGTTAATTCTTGTGACCACAAACTCCTGGAGGGACTGATAAATCAGGTTTGTGCTGTTTAATGTGCAAAAAGGCGACACAGTTATTAGCCTTAGCAGGAGAACTGCAGCAAATTAACATACAACCCTCCCACCAGAGCTCACATGAGTAACAAAGGTCATGGCAAGTACATATGTTTGTAATAGAGTTAGAAGATGGTTAACCTCACTCTCATGGCGGACACTCTAAATGCCACCTAATTTAAAAGCACATTTAAATTAGCTTGAACACTGGTGTGGCTATCAATCATGCTGCCAGGTGCAGGGTAATGCTAATGTAACACAAATGTTGTGTAAAGATTTCAAAATACAAAATTCTGTTTTTTGCACATGCAATATATTTTTTATCTCTTCTGTAATATGTATTATGAAGGCTTCTTTAATATAAGGTGTTTTTTTTTTTATTCTCAAAAAACGTGATGAATAATAAGAAAATAGGGATCAGCTGTGTATCCAGAATGTCCATGTCTGCCTTTCTTTCTCTCTGTTGAGCTGTGTGTTGTCCCTTCCTGGGGTTATTACACGGACCTCCACCAGGCTTTGTTTGGCCTTCCACAAGGCTCCAGCGGGACCTAATGACTTTCATTATCAGATGGGGGAATTTAATTTGAGCTGCACCGCTGTCAGAGATGAGTAGCCCGATAGGGAGCCACGCAGGAGAAAATAAAAGAGTGAGTAATTACTCTTTAGGGTTGTGGGTGGGGTGGGTGCAGTTTGTGGGTGACGAGAGCACAGCGGGTCGAGACACTGAGAGAAAGAGAGACACCGAGCGTGGTTTATGAAAGAAATCAACAGTGAGTTGCCACCGTCAGGTTATGAGATTTGAGTTGGGATCCGTTTCCTCATTGTGACCGGAGCAATGGTCCGCGTTATTATCCGCGAGGCCGCTAGACGGGTTAGCAAACAAAAGGGGAAGCCGGGTGAGGGCGAGAAGCTGTTTGCGGGGACACGAGAGCGAGGCCAGATTAGTAATGTGTGATTAGGAAGCTATTCAGTTGCGGAATTACTGCCTTCTACCTCTCGACAAACACGACTGAAGACAGAAATGATGGCAAAAGATAAATATTCATCAATTTCATTTCAATTTCTCCACACAGTTTGTTGCATAAAAGCTATGGCTGTATATATGAATACTTTTGCAAAATCTACAAGATAAAAAAACAGTTGATGGCAACAGATGCAGATAAGGCTGCTGTTGTTGCTATGGGGATCATTGTCAAAGCAGATGTTGTGACATTGTCTTTCTCAACTCACTCACAGCTCACTTTGGCAGTAGAAAAGTGACACCATAGCGCCAACCTTGATGAAGACAAGAAGCCTCCAGTAAATGAAAATCTCTCTGAGGTGTGCCATTGCCAGCTCCGCTCCCTGCTCTTCCAGCATTTGTAAATCTCCCATCTGTCTCCACAGGTCTCTCCAATAGCAGGAAGCCTGCTCTGCTGCAAAGCATCAGTGTGGTAGCTTGTGCTTATCAGCCAAGCATCAGAGGCTGCCAAACAACACGGGATAAAGAAAGCTTAAAGTGTACAGCTTGTTGCAGCACATACAGGCGTGCGCTACTGTTGAAGTCAAACTGATAGTATTATTATTTTTGTCACATATCCTTGGTGTTTGTTTTTATATGTACTTACTGATCATAATTGTAATTACCAATCTTTAATTGGTTGTTTTCAGCAATAGCACTGCATACATTAGTGTCTACTGGAAATCAGTGCTAATGTTAGCAAACTAGGCTAACTAGCATCCTATTTTCAAGTGGAGAACAGACTGTAAAATTAAAATCGTAGCCACCTGACAACGGGTGCAAGGAAATATTGAGTAATACACCTGAGTAGTGCAACATTATTATATGTTATATTGTTTTGTAGGGCGGCGCGGTGGTGTAGTGGTTAGCACTGTTGCCTCACAGCAAGAGGGTTCCTGTGAGGATTTTGCATGTTCTCCCCATGTCAGCGTCGGTTTTCTGTGGGTACTCCGGCTTCCTCCCACAGTCCAAAGACATGCAGGTTAATTGGTGACTCTAAATTGTCCATAGGTGTGAATGTGAGTGTGAATGTTTGTCTCAAGAGGATAAGCGGTTACAGAAATGGATGGATGGCTCGATGGATATTGTTTTGTGACACTGTATCAGTTCTCAAAAACACTATCTATTTAAAATTAGTGGTTACATGCAAATATTCATGGCAATGGATGCATTTTGTGTTCAAACCCACGACTGGATAGCAGTGTTGTAATCTTTCTTCAGTTATTTGACTTTTGACTGTGATAAAAACAAATGCCGACTGTACTGTTCTGACTGCATTAAAAAAATGTAAAAATTTTTTACTCAGATTTCCTAAAATTAGATTACACAAGTTGCCATATATAACCTTGTTGACCGTATATACTATCGCAAATATTGAATCGTAACTCCCGAATCGTGATACCTATCATATTGCCAGATTCTTGCCAATACACAGCCCTAACCATGACGTCATGGTTTGGTTGGTGGAGTCCCATTTTAAAGCCCCGAGTTTAGCGTTTTGGCAAGCCATCTTGGATTTTTGAGCCAGAAATGGTAGTATTTGGACGAGAAGGTGGTGGAGCAATACTAGAGTAAGGAATGGATCAGCCGAGGACGCTATCCGCAGACAGCCTGTCACTTAAATTGGTTCACCTTTAACTATGCATAACTTTAAACTTTAGGTGGCTTATTTAAAAATTCACCCCCGTTCAGTTGTCATGGATGTTGAAATTAGCTATAGAGACCAAAACTGTTGTTCGTACCCGGCTGTAAACATGTTTATTTCTGCTGTAAAGTTGGGCATTTTAACATGGGGGTCAGTGGGGATTTACTTGCTCTTGGAGCCAGCCTCAAGTGGCCATTAGAGGAACTGCAGTTTTTGACACTCCCTTATTGGCTTCATTATTCATCTCCGGAGGCTGAAATTTGGTGGAATATAGACGAAGTATACAGAATACAGAATAGGTCCACCAGAAATGTTACATGTTGAAGAGTCACAAATATGTTAAATCTCTGATGGTTATTTAAAAAGGGGCTGTACCAAACTATGATGTGCTCCAGGCAGTAGTTGACAGCACGTCTCCTAGCAACACTGGGTCTCGACTGTCAGTCAACCACTGCCCACCCAGAGACCTGAAGCTTAGACACTGTTTCCATAAATATGTCCAACAGTTTTATCCTCTTTTCAAACATGGATATAAATACATATAATATATAAACTCACACAACAGCATTATATCTTCTGACACAAAAAAAGTGACAAGAAGTCAAATTTCTGTTGGAATTTTGGAAAAACGTAATAAACAATCACACATAAAAAGCAATGAATATCAGGCAGTGATTCAGTAGATCAAATCCAAGGTAAGAATTATTATCTACCTATTTTAGGTCAGCCTTTTTGGTACGCTGCATACTGGAAATGAATGCATGACAATCAACATAAACCACATTATTGGTATTTTATTGCAGTACTGCATCATCGCAGGTATTGTTCAGGCCACTTTGAAACCCCTCAAAGCCATGACAGCTACGTTTGTCAGGATAGATTTCAAACTGATTTCCCCAGTCTTTATGAACAACAAAGGTGTTAACGCTTGAGTGAAAATTGAGATTGAAGCTCAAATATGTGAATTTTCCTCTTGCGGGGGCTCACACTGCAATATCGGTTCCACCCCTCCTCCCCCTCAGCTGGTCAAAATCCTGCTTCGACACATGTCACTCATTTTGATGAGCTGTCTACCTTGAAACGCTGCTTAGCCTGAGGCTGAGGAAACCAGTATGTATAAATCAGGCACAGGCACTGAGGAAGCTGACAGGGAATGTACATTTATAAAGCCAAAAGCCACTGCTGGGAGATTTACCCATGAACCAAAACCCATAAAATAAAATATTAATCACTGCTTTAATGTGAAAATTCCTTCCTAAAATTCCAAATATCCCACTTTTTCTCCATCTCCAGATGTTCATATGGTAATAGCTTCATTTATATGACCAGCAGAGAGCAGCATTGCTATCTGTTTGACAATATTGAGACATCTGGATTGAAGACCTTCTCACACTGTCTGTTACCTGCCACTGAGTCAGTCGTGGTGTTGTTGGGTGGATGGTGTCTGAATGAGGAGATCTGAGGGAGAAAAAAGTGTGACAGGAGGGTGGATAACACAAAGACAGAGAATAAAGCAACAGTGACTGACAGAAGGGCAAGACAGGGGGAAACTTAAACACTGTAATTCTCTGCAGATCTGATGGGAGTCAGAAGATTAAAATTAAAATGCCTAATTTAATTTGTGTTACATTCACAGTCACTTTGCGCTCTGTTTCATTACTAGAGTGTTATATCCCACCGAATGGAAGGTATCACCATCGTCACCTTCCTCACATGTCAGCACATCTTCCCTGTCATACT
Organism: Epinephelus moara; assembly: GCF_006386435.1. Classification (NCBI taxonomy): domain Eukaryota; kingdom Metazoa; phylum Chordata; class Actinopteri; order Perciformes; family Serranidae; genus Epinephelus; species Epinephelus moara. The sequence goes on along the minus strand of NC_065521.1, from coordinate 14,241,978 downwards.
TCTTTAATGGTGATAAAAAGAAATTAGTCAGCCATGCATTAAAACCTAAAAATAATAGGCTTCTGTTAACCAATGATTAGCTACATACTTTAAAGTTCCTTGACTTGCTCTAACAACTTTAAATGTTATCTACATCTTCATTATTGTCATGAATCCATACATACAAAAGGACGAAAGCTCAAATGTGGATTCAACATGTCCTGCTGTTCCATATAAAGAGTAGATGGATCTAATAACTTCCACAGTCTGTTCAGCAAATTGGCTGTGTGCCTGAGTAGTGTACATCAATGGGGAAAAACATGACACACTGCCTGAATTAAGGGCTGATACTCACTCAGCGTACCTTATGAAAAACAAAAAGTGGGCAACTAATACCTGTGTCCTCTTTTGAACTAAGAGATACTGGCTGAACATTTATTTTTAACAACTAACCATGGTGGGTTGCTGAGCATGCTAATAATGAGCCAATATTGTATCTTAACTGACTTGGTGCACACTCATATTCAAGCATGTTTGAGAAGTTCATCAGCAACTCCTTGGGTGGTTTGTGAGAATAATTCTGATAAGACAAACGACAGTGAGACCATCTGAAAATTCCATGAAACGGTGGTGATTTTGTTAGAAAACCTAAACTAAACTAACAATTTAAGACAATCTCAACATGTGTAACTGTATGGTAAAGGTGGTAACAGGACCCAGACTAGATCCAATGCAAAACCCGTGGAAAACCTACCTCCACCTAATGTGCATTTTCAAGATCCAAAAGCAACCCAACTACCCAAACCCAACCCAGTTCGGAAAATAGTTCAGAAAAGGTCACATTTTGATGTAAAAAAAAAAACATGGTTTTGGTGGCACAATCCCAGCTGGAAATGCAATGATGTCTCAGTAAAAGGCATTAGGGTTGTCCCCAATTGGCTGTTCAATACAAAAAATCAAGTATTTGTTCTTTTGTCGCCCTGCCATAGTCTGGCGACCTGTCCAGGGTGTACCCTGCCTCTCACCCATTGTCAGCTGGGATAGGCTCCAGCCCCCCTACAATCCTCAAGAGGATAAGCAGTTACGGAATATGAATGAATGAATGACTGTTCTTTTGTCTCATATAGTGCTTGAGAGTTTGGATGGGGCTTAGTGGGATTTCCAAGGTGACAGCAACGCTCATGCTATATAGTAAATAAGCCCAGTTAGTCCTTCGAGCTAATGCGTGCTAACTATGCTAACAATGGATTGGAAATGCACAAAAACATTTTTTGCCAACACTAGATATCCAACAAAAGCCAGAGGCTGTACCGCATTGAGTTGCTGTGAGCTGTAAATTCTCCACTTCCAAGCAAAAGGCAGAAGATAAAGTTATCTCAGAGCCTGACCTATCAAAGCCTCTCCCTGCGGGCAGCTGCCTCCAACTCACTCTGACTTAACCTGGGCCTGGGTCCACAGCTGCCTGTACTAGAGAGCAGCATGGAAGTGAGGAGTGCTCACTGTGCAGCTTAATCTGGGGGCCGAAAGGTTTCCAGAAGTACACTGCATACTGACTGAGGGGTCTCAAGTCTTCAGTTTCAGGGGGCAGCCCTAAAAATGAACTGCTTTCATGGCACTATACCTGCTGGGAAAAAAAGAAACATATTCATGTTTGGTGACTAAAAAGCCATTGAAAACACAGCGATGACTCACTAAAACACAACAGATTTTGCTATTTGTTGGTCTCAGACAGTGGTCTGCTATGGTCTAGTTTGGCAGGTGTCTTGCCTTCGTGTTTTACCATCCTTCATCCCCTCTTGATGACACAGTCAACTCATAAACTATGTCAATGTCACTTTGAAAACGCTGATGTGATACATATAAAAAATAAGAATGTAACAAATCTGTGGTTTGCAGAAACATGCAATGCCAACATTTCTTCTGAGGACTGGGCTGCCAATCGGGATCCAAGAAGGATCTAGCCTAGTGTCCTTAGGAATCAAGTCTATATTGGATGATTTCAATCCTCATGATTCATGTCCACTGCCAACGTCCTGTGCCAACGTCCAGTGCCAAAGCAGGAAGCAGTGTGCCCTAAATGTAACAAGGTGGAGCGTAAAGTTACTTTCAGGTAGCAAGCGATGCCTCCATTGTTTTCTATATAAACATAACAGCAGTGGCGAGGAGAGAGGGCAGCTGCCGCTGTCATGAATGTTCATCACTATTTGCCGTTGTTGTCTGAGTTGATGATGGTTCAGCTTTTTCATTTTCTCTCTGCAGATGACAGCATGACCATGGCGAACAACAGAGTGGTGGATGGGCGTGAAGCGCATCTGACTGTATTGCATGCTTTCAAAGCCTAATATAATGATCCTATTCAACTATTCCACTATTACTACTATTAAATATTGTCGTCTGGTACAAAAAGCCCAGCAGGTCAGGAGCAGACACAAATTCATCATGCTCTGGTAAAGGGATGAAGTAGAACTGTATATGACACAGAGAATGAAACAAATTCTATTCCTCCCTTTCCCCCCCCCCCATGGCGTAAAATGCATTCTCCCTACTTTTCACCCGCATTTTAGAATCTGGTTGCTGAACTGAGGGTCACTGCAGATAACACTACAATGTGTAATGTGAATGCAGAAAAGTTGTCATTCGTTGCACACTGCAGGCTATAATATGACCTTGTTTGAGAGTTGTGTGAAGCAGAGATCAACAGTGCAAGAGGCATCCCAGACTCCAGACGAGACATCACGTCAAACCTCCTTTTGACTTTTCCCTTTTTTCTTCCCTCTGCTCCTTGTCTACTTATTTATTCCAATCTCAGAACACCATGTTCCCAGAGAATATTTCACTTGAATATTTCACTACATGCTCTCTCTCCCATCCCCCCAACCACCCCTCCACCCTCGATCCTCACTCTCTGTCTGCACGTTATAATACTTATTTATTTCAGGAATAATTTTTTGGCGAATTACAGCAAAATGGCTACAGCTGTAATCAGAGGATAAGTAGCAGCCGACATGGCAGGTGTTTGAGGCGAGATAAGGCGAGAACCATTGTGAGCTCGTGCCTCACTTCCATTTAAATGTTTTGGGGCTTCGACTTCCTTTTTTGATTTGTTACCTACAGCTTCCCTGTGAGCTGTCAGGAGGGAGATAGCAGGAGTTGCTCCTTAATGTGGTGTCTTGGGCTACCGTGTTCACGCCGTCCTTCAGATGTTAGGAGTTAGATTCTGGGCATGCCTGCGTGGTGCGACTCAGATGAGTGCATGTCATCGGCGGAGTTCATTATTATATTACAAGGAATCCTGGTTTAAATCATGTTTGCCCTCTCAACTTCAAAAACAGGAGGGGGAACAGGTTGCTGCACATGTGCACATGCATGTGCAAAGGGGGCGTGGTGTGTATTGGACCATGCCCACACCCGTGCATCCTGACTCATAGATATATATTACACCCACGGTGACACATAGAAAAGCACACACACACACATCTGTCTCATAGGAGGCAGTTGTTAATTATATCACTGTGCTGTTTTGTTCCACCAAGTCCTCCAGAGAAGCTAAAGCCAACGCGTTCATGTTTGATTTTTGGCTCCAGCACTCACAGAGAGAAAACTGTTTCCACCATGCCCTTAGTCCCCCATTATTAAGCCAATAAAGCAGCATACAATGCTATGTGAGTGTGAGTGTGTGCGTGTGTGTGTGAGTGTGAGTGTTGCGGGCAGTGGTGGGGGTTCCTCTGCTGAAGCTGCGACTGCATAGCAGTCTCATTTTTATTAGCTCCCAAGACACAATGGACGCCAAGAGAAAACATCAGAGCCTGCACCGTCCTCCTTGCTTCCTTTCTTCTAAATTAAAGTGATATCTCATTGCCGTACAATAGACTAGCTGTCTAACAGCTGGGAAATGGAGAAGAATGATAGTGATGCCTGCCATCACTGAAAAGATGCGTCTGCTTTGTTTCAAGACATTTTTGGAAAGATGTTTACATGGGGATTCAGGGGAGGTGCAGCGCTGTCATGATCATGAATTTAAGTTGACGATTAATTGTCATAGAAATAATTGCTATTGAGGATTTAATTGTATATTTCTGTTCATTTTAGGTTACACGGCAGTGCTGGCTGGTTTGGCTTTGCAACTAGACCTAAGTCCACGCTGTTAATTTCGATTACTGGCAAAACTAATACTCAAATAGTTTGCTAAAACAGCATTTCACATCTTGCTGTGCTGCACATAGATTTATTTTAACTAGTTTGTTCTAAAACTGTAGGCAACTTTTAAGGTGGAACGTTAACTTGTAATGTTACTCAATGCATGAGGTGAAGATGTGAATCAATCAACACACCTTATATTGCACTGTGACAACTTTGAGCATCACTTTAGTTTTTATATGACAGACTTCTGGTAAAGAGTGGATCTTCAAGCGTTTATGTGTAATTTGCAGCTGGGTTATCTGACAGAATATGTTCTAATCCTCATTTAGAGAAAAAAGAAAAAAAAAAAGCATTGCGGAGCGTCATTCCTGTGGGCTCTGGCAACACTAAACCCCGAGCTTGCCTAAGAAGGACTAAATGCACAAATATGCTGTTTTTAAATATCCCATGGCGAGAGACTCTCACTGCAGCCTGTTTTGTTTTGTTCTGAAAGTGTTGGCATGCAGCCTCGTTCTGTGGATGATGAACGAGGTGCAGACTTTCCTCTGTGTCACTGATAATGAGGATATACTGTGACTGCTGGACGGGGCAGTGAATGACAACAACCCTGCCCACATTTAACGGTACTTTTTGCAGTGGAAACGCTAGGTGGACCTAAGGTCTTGGTACCGGTACATGTTTGTTGATTTGTGTGTGCAGGATGCATAAATTAAAAGGTAAATCAAAATAGTTAACAGTGTTTAAATGCAGAACTACATTAGAACAAGCGGTGGCCTCCAAGGCTGAAAAATGAAGCCAATGTGTAAGTGCCAAAAACTGCAGTTCATCGAATAGCCACTTGAGGCTGGCTCCAAAATGGAGTAAATCCTCATAGACACCCATGTTAAAATGTCCAACTTTACAAGTAGGTGTAAGTACAGCTGGAGAAGACATGTGACAAGCCCTCTATCTACATGATTCACCCACCATAACTACACATAAGTCCTCAATCAGCTCCCAAGTCCCAATGAAACTGTTAAGTTAGTGATTAGCTAGCTAGTACTACATTAACAGAGAGGCAGTTAAGGTTAGGACAAAGACAATGATAAGGCTACATCTCATTATTTATGCTAATGCTAAGTGAGAGATTAGCTTGCTATGAAGTTTTAGGGTTAAATGAGAGGCAGCTAAAGTTAGGGTAAGGATAATGGGAAGGCTACATCTTATTAGTTATAAGTGAATCACGCATTCATGTATAATAAATTATAAAGTGCATCATTGCTACATTGGGTCTCATACTTATTCAAGACAGTGTCATGTTGTAGCAGGGTTCAGATAAACGCCCTGTTGGTGGGTTTGTCTTGTACTTGTGGAGGGTGCAGTTTGGAGGGGCGTGTTATGTACATTGCAAATGGAATGTGTCTGCAGCTATACATGTGTCCAACTTTACAGCAGTAATAAACATGTTTACAGCCTGGCACAAATAACGGTTTTGGTCTCTATAGCTAATTTCAACATTCACTACAACTATACAGGGGGAAGACATTTTTTATAATTCACCCATCTTCATTTTATAAAGGTCCAAAGTCATGCATTTTTAAGGCAGGGCTTCTTGAGTGACAGGCTGTCTGCGAGGTGTCACTATGACTATGACTATAACTATGAGTCAGATCCACCCCTCACTCCTCCACAGCTCCAGCCTCTCATCCAAATATGGTCACCTCTGGCTCCAAAAAACAAAATGGCGATGGCCAAAATGCCAAAATCGAGGCTTCAAAACTGCAATCTACAAACCAGTGGGCAATGTCACTGTAGCTATGTCCATTATTTATCTATATAAGTCTGTGCATTAGAATCAGCAGACTCTATCCAAAGGAGCACACTATATTCTAGTGGTGGAATGTAAGTACATTTACTTAAATATTGTATTTTGCTACAATTTTGAGGTACTTGTAGTTTACTTGAGTATTTCCATTTTCAGATTCAGATTCAGATTCAGAATACTTTATTAATCCCCGGGGGGAAATTGTTTTTGTTCCAATGCTCCGCGCAAAGTAGAAATAGAAATACAGCATGAATGGAAACAAGAGATAAAGATGAAGATATAAATAAAATACTAAAATAGACAATGAAATAAGTAAAATAA
>NC_065521.1:14209607-14232390 GCF_006386435.1 Epinephelus moara | reverse complement strand
CAACAAAAACTCTCCACACAAGCATGATTAGAGAGGACGTAGCTTAATAAATAACTAAAGTAAAAACAGAACAAGTAAGATAAAGAAGAGAGGAAAAAAGTTGAAAACAAAGTTAAAGTAAGCAGGAGCGACTGGAACAGGCTGCATACACCGTGGCGCATGCGGTACTTTATAGTTCTACTTCACTAAGTATCAGAGGGAAATATTATACTTTTTATTTCATTATATTATTTGATACCTTAAGTTGCTGGTTACTTTGCATAATAGGTTATAAATACAAAATATAAATAAATTAAGATATGGCGATGTATTCTTATTGATTAAACTACCCAGCAGTGTATAAAGTAATTAAAATGAGCTCCTCTGTCTGTAACATTTAAGTGATGAACATATTAATGCATCAACAAATATATTATTGGAGAATAATATATTTTTTCTGATAGCATAATGAGTACTTTTAATTTTAAAATGTAAGTGTTTTTTTTTTAATGCCAACAGGTTGTTTTTTTATGCTTTCAATTTTGAATGCAGGACTTGTAACAGTATTTCTTCACAATTTTACTTTAGTAGAATATCTGAGTACTTCTTCCACCACTGCTATATTCACACTATATGTTCACACAAATCACACTATATTTTCAACAAACTTAATATACATAAGAGCACTATTTTACCAAATATCAGCATATTTATATCACACTTCGCATGTAAGCATGAAGAAACACTGCTCACTCCTCTTTGAAGATTTTGCCTTTTTTTGACACTGTCTTCAACATCATCTGCAGACTGCTTAATTAAATCTGTATCTTAGCACACTTTGCAGTGTCAGCCAGCAAGCCTTTTCTTTTGGTACACCTTCTCTGTACCTCCCGCCATGGGTTTTCACTTTCTATCCATGTTTTGGCAATAAGTACTACTTTTAACGACTGCTGATACTTTCTGTTTCAGTTGTTATGGCAACTGTTACCTACTATTACAGATTGCACCAGCTGTGTCACTGCAGCTAAAATGACTTATTGAGTATCTGTATAGAGTGCTGCAGAAGTACTAAAACACGAAAATGAGTTAGCATATTTTTTCCACTTCCGGTCCCCTCCTCTCTGAGTCAATGGGTTTTTGGCTAGATGCCTGAATCAAATCTGTGGTTAACACAAGCTGAAGTTAATTTCATGTTTTGTTCTATGTCCAAAATCCCACTGGCTCTTTATTGAGGGATCCAGGACGCTGTTAACTTCCAGGTCAGCCTACGAAACATCATCCCTGCACCACTATATACAGTATATGCTATATAATGCTGATTTTTGGGGGGGGGGGGGGGGGGGGGACCAGTGCTAACAAAACTGACAAATTAGGACAATCCAAAATCTTCCCGATGGCAAGTCCACACCTAATGGTCAGGAGGCACGGAGGGCTGTTAGTTTTGCCTCCTGGGTCGGACTTTATGCTCACTTTGGGCTAACAATCATTAACTACTACTCGTTAACAACTTAACTGCTAATTTCTCCTCAACTGCCAACACCTGTCTGTTCTGACCACATCCACCGTCACTCTCTCTCTTTCTTGCCTGACCACTCACTCGCTACCCTCACACTGAACTGTATCTAAGGACCCACACCTCTCTCATAACATCATGTTCCAGTGAGAACATTTTTATATAATTTGTGTAATTAGAAAAGCTGAATGAAAGTGACAACTCCAGCAGAACTTTCCCCAGAGCTGTCAAACACACTACTGCACCCGCAGAGGAGACTCTCTACCATAAATAACAACCTGTTATCAGCACCCCTCTGTCATGATCTTGCCTCGAAAAGCAACAAATATGATCTCATATGAGCTGAAACAACCTGCCCAACAGCAGCAAGACCTAGACAGCCAAGCTCTATTTGTCCATTTTTTTTTTTTTTCAGTCATTAAAATCTTGCTCTCAGGTAGACACTGTATCTGCCCAGATGATGATATAACATCTAATTTACTTTCTTTTTGTTGCCACATGTAAGACACTGGAATTAAATACTCAAAGTCTGATTTAATGGTACAGTTTGATCATCAGGGCTCTGTTTACATTACCTGTAGTAACTGATTAAGCATGTGTCTTAACTTGGTAGGTGTTCCAGGTACCCCCAGTTTTGTAGGAAGGTGGCAACACGCGTCCTTGTAAACATCAATCCCAGATCCTTGCTACTATATGGCTGAAAGACCCTTTTACTGTTAGTAAACAGTGTGACTTTTTGGTGGGCGGAGCTTAACTGGAGGCAAAACAGTTCTCCAAAGACATTAGCTTGCATTTGCTAGCAAGTTCTGTTGACTTATTTTAGACAATGGAGGAATATGACGCGAGTGGTGTGTTGAGAAATACTCATTCAGAGTGCCAGAGTAACTCTGGCATAAACTGGACCTAAAAGTTGGAAAGTCAAAATGCTGTCAGAATGTACCGTTCGGTTATTCAGAGCACCGCAGTCTCTGAGTGGTGGAGCGCGGAGCAGAATGAATGTGTGATTACATTAACCGTTTGTTAATTCATATGGAAATGTAACGCTCCATTTCTTCAACCAGCAGGGCTCTCATTTTAGTGAAGAGCGTCAGACAGAGTTCACCAATGCATCACGTCACTCACTCTCCGGGACTGCAAGTGTTACTTGAATAAGTAAACACTGACCAAGATGATTTGACAGGATTGCTGAAGGTGGGATGACCAGCTTTGTGGTTGATTACTATGCCAATCTTACAGAGAAGGACGACACTTGAAAGGTTTCCTCCAGTTTGTGCTGCTATCAAAGCTAACGTTAGGTAATGCCAATATTTCTCTTAACACCTCCCCACTTCCTGATAAGGTGGACATGATAATCCTTTATACGCATAACGTTATTCATCCCTACAACAGTAAATACTTTTTCCTCTAACCTGATATCAAGTGTGCACTGCACATACGAACATTCTTGATTATCGCCATCATCCAGTCCTTTTGTCTTATTGCATTTAACCGTAGTTGTCTTTGATTTGTTGACGGGCAGTGGTGGCCAGTTGTGTTTTGCCTCCAGTTACTAAAATGATGTCATCGTGACGTCGGCCCTAAAAGGGTCTATAAGGCTGTACAGTGGTGCTTACATGCTAATAAAAGCATGTTAACATTCTCACATCTTAGTTTAGTGTGATAGCATGCTAATATTTGCTGATGTTGACAATAGATGAAAAATCAGAATCACTTGTTACATTTCATCTAATGGGAAATTATGTCCATATCAAAGTTTATGGCAATTCATTTTCATTTACAAAATGAATATGAATTTGCATTTTTGCCAGAATTAAATGACCAAATCCTTGTAGTGACTCTTTGCATGAGCTTCATGTGTACCTGCTCATAAACACAGCCTCTTACTCTGAGTCCAACAACAGCTCCTCCTGGCTAGTTGCCTTCCCTCGCCTACTCACGGCTACAGTGCATCACCAAGCTGACTATGTACTGCCAGTGATCATGATGGAAGCATTACAACATTTATTCAGTGTCATAAACTATTACATTCTGTATGTGTTACTATAGAAAAGTGTGGCTTACTTTTAGAAGCATGGGCGGTGATGTTTTCCCCACTGGACTTCCTGTAGCCTTGTTGCTCAGAACATTGACTTTCACTGCAAAACCCAAACACTTGTTCATGTGTGTTAAAACCATTTCTTTTTCTACTAAACCTGTGTACTGGAAACTAACTCATACTGCATGCTCGTGATACCTGACACTGCAGATACAGAGCACCTAATTTCAGGATATGCTAAAGGTTAATTGTCTTGTGAAAGCTAATCTCTCTCCATCTATTACAGGTTATGGTTAATTGTAAAAGTAATCGTGCTGTTTGTAGACATGTTAATTAGGACAATATCATTTTTTGTTGACTAACAAATATAGCGGTATGGTGTGGCAGCTCTGTGTTGTGTATCAAGTGGGTATTTTCTTTGACTTCTTTTCCCTTTGGGCCTCTTTCACTGCGCTGAAGGCAGTCAGTATTGGCACTTGTGTTGTACATGGAGGCTGAGTTCAGCTGTAGCAATGCTGAGTGCAGGAGATGCCTGCAGACTCTGATGAGGCTGTTAATTAGGTTGCTTGTTTTATGTCCTTGATGGAAATAATACTATAATTACCGCCATTCATTCGTCTTTTGCAGCCTTCATTACATGAAATATAAATGGTCGATTTCTAGGAATTTACTGAAAAAATAACAAGTAGCCTATTAATTAACATGTGAACACAATACAGTTAATTAGACATTCAAAGCCATAAGTCAAAATGCACAAGGAAATGTAAAGGACATTAAATATGAATCTTAAATTCCCTTACTTTTACTGAACCTAAATTATTTCCAGATTAATCTATTGACTGTTTTCTCCATGATCAATTGTTAAAAATGGTGATAAATTCCCAATAAAATTACCCAGAGCCCAAAGTGACACCTTCACAATGTTTGTTTTGTCCAACCAGCAGTCCAAACCTAAAAAGTATTGAAAATAAATTTAATTTATTGAAATAATTTAATGGAAAAGCAGCAAATCTTCACATTTACAAAGCTGAAATTAGTGTTTGGCATTTTTGTATTTAATTCAGAGCATGTGAGCGGAGCGGAGCGGGAGCGGGAGCACAGCAGGGAGCGGGAGGATTTTGTGTTGAGCGAGGAGCGGCTATTTTTTTAAAAGGTGGAGCGGAGCCTTATCTCTCGCTCCGATTTAGCTCCGGTCGCTCATGCCCCATCCAGAATGCATTGCACCTGCGCACACCCACACTATTTTCTTTCAAAACTATGGAGTTTACTGTGTACTTAAGAAAAGAAACTGAGAAGAGAAGCAGCGTTACCTTGGAGAACGGTCCCTAACTGCGGTGAGAGGCGAGAGGGCTTCCCCGGAGAATCTACCAAGCTAATGTTTTATTGGTGCCGTAGCATTGTTCCGACCTCTCATTAGTCAGACGTCCCGTTGTTCCGATACGTGATTATTACTGTAGCCTATTTGTGTACCATAGAGGATCAGCAACGCAACAAAAGTAGGCTACTGGTCGAGATACAAGTGTCATAGAGAGAAGAGAGTGAAACACCATAACCTCCTGTTATTAACTCTGGGGTCCGGGTTGTGTGGGGGGCTCTCCGCGGTGCTGAACGGCGTATTTCTGCCTTGATGGTGCACCGCGACCAGCTCTGGGTCAGCTGGGAAAGGCTTGAGGCGAAGCAGGCTCACGGCTTATGTGTTTGTCACTTTCTTTTTCATTTTAACCCACACCATGATTTTTTCCTGACCCTAACCAAGTGGTTTTTGTGCCTAAACCTAACCAGACCTTAACCACAGGGCATCATGAACAATGGTAATAATATGGTCGGAACAATGGGCTGTCGGAAAAATGGGCAGACCCCGTTTTATTTGTGAATAGAAGATTACAGGTTAGGGTAGTACAACGCAGTTGTTTTGAGCGGAGTGGTGAGCGAGTGGAGCGGGATAAAATTTATGATGGAGTGGAGCGAAGAATGCGCAGAACCAAGCGGAGCGGATGAGCGGCGCAAAGTGACAGGTCTGCGAGCGAGGAGCGAAAATTTTCACCCGCTCTGCTCACATGCTCTGATTTAAATGACAAAATGATTATCAAAATATTTGCAATTTTATTTCTGTCAACCAATTCATCGCCTAATGCTTTCAGCAAAACTTGTACATCTTGTATGTTTGGTGCACAAAACCAACTGAAGCTGTCACATATTTAAAGTGGAGTAAATCATACAATATTTCCCTCTTAACTGTGATAGAGGAGAAGCATAAAGCCGAAGATATACACTAGCCACTTTATTAGGTCGAGATGGCCACTGAAACTCAAACCAAGCATGAGAATAGGGAAGAAAGGTGATTTAAGTGACTTTGAACATGGCATGGTTGCTGGTGCCAATAGATCTGCAGCAATTGCATGATACTGTCATGTCAATATGGACCAGAATGTCTGAGGAGTGTTTATTAGGAATGATTTTTTTTTTTCATCGATGCCACCAAGAATTAAGGCCCTCTGAAGGCAAAAGGGGGTCCAACTCGATACTAGTACTAGTGTATTTGCTTTTAACTATGCATTTGCTTGCCTATGATGGTTGCCTTGCATATCTTGTGTCTGTTTGGGGCCTTAGGTGTACAAAATCTCAGATATTAACCAAACGCATCAGCAAGATGTAATACACACATAAATGGTAGGGGGAGTGGTGGTATACCAAGAGAAACATGCTTGCCATTGTCCTGCTGTGCTTGATACATGCTTTCGTTTTTTTTGCCATAATCCATGGCAGAAAAATTAACAATACAGTAAACTCCTAGAGTGTCACCATGTTTATCATTTACATTGTGCAAATTCAGAAGTACTGTTCGGTCTGAGTTCTTTGGTGTGCCCTCTAGTGGAATTCTCCAGTAGCACTCATACTACTTAGATAAGCATGTGAATGACTGCGTTCATGATGCAGCCAGTTGTCTGTGCCACTGGCTCTCAACCTTGCTCATGTCAAGAACCCCTAAATTGATACACATTAGATCAGTGACCACCATTTGATAAGGTTTTGCTTTGAGCCTACATCTAAAAATATTTTGATTGTTAGATATGATTAAGACCAGGGGCCGGTTGCACAAAGCACCTTAGGTAAAGATTTTCCATTAAATCCAATTTAAGGTTTACTTTAAATAAAATTGGTTGCACAAACATCCTTAAGTCTTCTCTTTAAGTTTTTCTCTTTATCTTGATCTTTCACTTAAAGAGGCAACAGATAGCATATTTTTCTAAATATATCATTATGAAAATAATGTGGGTTGCACAGGGCAACATAGGTTACTTAGTGGCTTTGCAATCTTTGCAATAAGCTTCTGCCACCGGGGGCAAAATTTTGCGAAAAAAAAAACTGCTTTACGGCAGGAAACGCGCCATGTATTGCGAAACTGGTCAGTCAGCCAATCAGGGACTGGAGCGAGTCCTTATGAGGAACTGGGCATGAGATAGTTGAGTCACGAGCACAATGGCAGACAGACGAAGTTTGGAGACAAGTGAAAAACGGCCTAGCAAAAGAAAACAAGCTCCTCTGTCTGAGGAGGCAAAGAAGAGCAAAAAGTAGAGTGATAAAAGAAGAGGAAAAAAAAAGAGTAAACCTCAGTCAGGCATTCAAGAGATGGAGGGAGCTCCGTGACCAAAGAGGCTTCAAAACCGATGTCCAGCTAGCTTTCTTTCTAATGGATCAGTAAGTAACACGGCTAAATGTTAGCTGGCCGAGAGAGGACTGTGCTGTACTGGCTGCTAGTTCATTCCTAGCTGGCCAGCATCGCAATTTGCCGCAACCAGGGACTGGGTAGCGAGTGTTGGTCGGCTGACATCCTCGCTGCCATTCTACGGCAGCCTTCGGACAGCGATACCCCCCTCCCTTCCTTCTGTTCTCTTCTCACGGAGGTAGCTATCGACAGACATCGCCCAGCTAAGTTACGCCCAGCTAAGTGAACACTGGACTTTGTTTCCCATTCAATTTGAGCTCCAACCAGCCGCATCATTTCCATACTGTACCGTTTATTCTAGAATTGGGACTGTTTACATGTGCATATTGATATAATTCCACTGTGTCTACTGTTGTTTGTATTGATACTGTACATATTGGTATAATTCACTGTGAGTTGTTTGTACTGGTACTGTGCATTCTGGTATAATTATTTGCATTACTATTTGTTTTTTCTTCAGATAAATCTGATAATTGTTGCTCGGTCTCTTTACTCATTTATTTAGTAGAGTGACCACACACCTTCTCATTCTACATATACATAGAGGTATACTGGTGGCTTTACAGCCTACATTTTATTTAATTTAAAGAGTCTAATAGAGTCATATTATTGATTATCTCTGATCCCCACGGTCAATTTGGTTGTTCCGACAGTACGAGCAACACCACTGACGCTAGGTGGCGCCAAGCTAAAAAAAAAAAAAAAGAATCCTATCTGTTGTCTCTTTAAGGAATTACTTAAAGTTTGTTGAGCTGTTGCACAGAGGACCATAGCAACCAAAGCAAGGAAAAAAACTTGAGGTACCTCTGACTGCACCTTAACAGCAACATAGCTGAATTTATGGTGTTAAATTAGGAAAATGAAGGCATCCCAAAAAGAGTGCTCCATGACCAGGTGAACCCAACGGACACCCTTAATGATGAGCAATTCATTTTGCACTATAATTTAGCTGGAGGTCAATTTATGATTTGTCTCAACGCCTAGAGTTGGATCACTCAATTGCGCTCTTCCAGCCCTGTTACAATTAAAGATTGTTCTGTGGTTTTATGCAATGGGATCGTTACAATAAATTGTGTGCTACGTCATTCACCGGATTTCGAACTGCCCTCACCCCTCTGCTGAACACTGTGGTGAAGTTCTTGTCCAGACATTGCAACTGTCTCCCACACTCGTTGCTTCATGTTTGCTGTTATTTTTGGATCAAATTTAATTTTCTGTTTGTTCTTTCTTTTACTGAATTCCTCTAGAAGTATGGTTTATTTCTCCCTCTGACCAATTGAATTTTCATGTCTTCTTATCTTTGTTTTTTGTTGTTGTTGTTTTTTTACTATCAGGCCAACTTTGTGAGAGGATACATAGGTAGCCTAGGCTACCTGTTGTCACTCCGCCAGGCTCAGTGAGTCGGAGCCGAGAAGCGTGGCGACGTTAACGTTAGCACTAGTCGGCTGCCATGCTAACGTTACGGGAGCCTGCTTCTCGGCTCCGGCGAGCTCTAGCGTGGGGACGTTAGCGTTAGCACTAGTCAGCTGCCATGCTAACGTTCCGTGAGCCTGCTTAAGCGTGGGGACGTTAGCGTTAGCACTAGTCAGCTGCCATGTCAACATTCCTCTCTTCTCCGTGAGCCCGTGACGGCTCACAGAGAAAAGAGGAATGTTAGCGTTAACTCCCAGAGTTAGCACTAGAGCTACTACGGCTACTGGAGTAACTTGCAGCTATGGAGCGCTTCTACCAGCTCTTCTAGTCACTGAGCCTCGCCTCCATTTCAGCAAATATATTACATTTATTACAGGTACCATCATCATTGAAGTTAGGCAGGGGAATAGCTAAACACAGTTGCCAGGCTGCCCGCCGGGCTACATTTTACAATGCTAATTGCAAATGTTAGCTGGGCTGCCGGGCTACTCACCCAGCACAACCGAAACGCCTGACCCATTGCTGGGACCGAGCTGCTATTAACTCAAGCTCCGGACATTAACCCATGCTACGATTGTAACATTAAATTTAATTGAATCGACATAGCGACATGTGCCTAACGTTACTGTAACACTAATTAAAACAGACATTTGACTTTATGTTGTACCTGTCCAGGAGACGAAGAGCTAGCTCCGAGTCAGATTGTAGCCCCTTTAGCTCTCGCAGTGCTCTCCACCTTGGAAATGCAAGGCCAATGTTAATCCGAGTTCTGTCCCTTTCTTTATCCGACAACTTCTTCGCCAACAACCATTGTTTCTTTAGAGGTAATGTCAGATCCTGGTCGTCTTCAGGTGGACGTTCCGCTCTCCGCCATTTCATTTCGAAAATATGCGCTGCCATTGCTCACTGGCTGTAGCCTTTTATAGGGAGGGAGGGCCAAGGGCTCCGAGAGGAGGAGGAGGAGGAGGGGGGGGGGGGGTGTCACATGAACGTACATGAACGCGCAGCCGGACCGGCTTGTAAACAAGGGGCTGGAGATCAACACAGAGAGAGGGTGTGTGAGGTCATGCTATACTCCAGATGAAATTACACCTCTAGTTCTTCACATAGCAATTTTTTAATTCCTTCAATCTAGAAATGATGAATTTCGCTTATTGCTCCTTTAAGCAGCAAACTTAATGTCACTGTGCAACCAGCCCCGGAATTCTTTAGTTGTCATCCACACTTGAGGAGATAAACTTGGACGAAGTGAAACCTATGATTCTTACTCACATTGGACTCAGTCCTAGAGTTAATTAGATAGTGAAAAAAACTATTCCCTGTTTTCTGGGGACCCCCTGGAACTCCCTCAAGGATGACTGGGGGTCCCCGGTCCCCTGTTTGAGAATCACTGATTAGACAGCAAGTATATTTCTGGCCTAAAGTGACATGAGAATAAAATACCGAGTACATGTACCTTAAATTTCCGATTACTGATTCCACCACTGATTATGGAAATGCTATTCCAAGTGAAGCATTTGTAAGAATCGTGGACAGTAAGGCAACACAGCCAGTAACTGTAGGAGTGATGTGAATGACTAGTGAGTGAAAGTGTGAAGTTATCAATAAGACCATCTCACTGACTCGACTGACTTCATTTAGTCCAATGCTGGCTTCACCCACTGAAGACTCACTTCACCAAAAGGACCGTGTCAGTGATTCTGCCCCCTAATTGCTTTCCAGAAAACTCCTCCCTGCAATGCTGACAATATCACAGAGCCATTGTATCTGAAAAAACATAAACATGACTTTCTGATGAAATGCTTTAAATTGGAATATGTTGCAGACACAACAGAACCAGCCTCAAAATCACAAAATCAAAATCGACATCAAAGCAGCTCCTTCAGTCTGTGGTAAAAATAAGTCTGGTTAATAACAGACAAAGGCAGAGAGGTACATCTAAAAAAAATCAATATCTCAATATCTTCTCTTCCAATTATCTTTAATTTTCTGCAGCCTGTTGATGTACATAGTTTTTCATCTTTTGTCTGGAGATACAGTATGAGAGTTAGCCAAAAACTAAGTTGGAAATGATTTCCTAACATGCTTGTTCTCAGCTGGCTCACCTTAGATCTTCATCAGAACAGAAAGCTGTTGCCTTTTCAACTCTTTGTTGTGCAGTTGTGACCCTTTCTGGAACATTTCAATGAGGATAAATGCAGTACTCGCAAAATCGTAAAGGAGCGGTTGACAGTGTTGCCGCACTACAAACAAATCACAAGTGTCAGGGATGTTTGCCATGCAAATCTAACATGCATCCCCCCCTTTGTCTTCCCCTCGCTCCTTTTAATCCTCATTCTTTTGGAGTTGGAGCGGAAAAGACAAAGGTTTGTTTTTAAGTTGGCAGGGCGTCCTGATCTGCTGCCGCTAATTGACACTCACAAGATTTGTAAGTCAGAGCGAAAGGCAAACATGTCATAAAACTTTCATGATCAAACAATGTTGGCTTTGCTGCCTGACAGTTTATTGTGAAGAAATCTCGTCTTCGCTGTGAGGCTCCGGTTCAAAAACTTTGCTGTTATAATTAGTGTTTACTATTTTGCCTATAAGGCTGTACGGGAGTTAAGTAGGGAGTTTATGAGATGTGTGTGTGTACGTGCAGGGTGTGTGTGCAGGTACTGTAGAGGTAATCCTCTGAATCTTTAATCCTGTGTCTTTAAGATGGCTCTTCCTCAGCCAAAACTCCTTGAGTCCTTTAAAGAAATGTGTGTTCAGGTCTGTTCAGGTGTGTGTGTGTGTGTGTGTGTGTGTGTGTGTGTGTGTGTGTGTGTGTGTGTGTGTGTGTGTGTGTGTGTCAGTGTGTGTATGGGAGTAGGGAGGGGTCCCTTCTGCACTAACCCCAAAAAGTCATCTTCACTGAGGCAGCTCCTCCTGATGAAGGGGAGCCAGATTTTGTTCCACGCCACCAGTCTCTTGC
Source organism: Epinephelus moara (assembly GCF_006386435.1). Classification (NCBI taxonomy): domain Eukaryota; kingdom Metazoa; phylum Chordata; class Actinopteri; order Perciformes; family Serranidae; genus Epinephelus; species Epinephelus moara. The sequence goes on along the minus strand of NC_065521.1, from coordinate 14,220,767 downwards.
TTTTCTCCCTCTTCATCTAACCCTCTCTCTAACTTGTTCTCCACCTCTGGCTCTTCTTTCCCTCTCCCACCTCACCTGCTTCAGCTCTCACTCTTTGAAACCTCTTTGGACTCCACTGAAGAAGCTCATCTGAGAGTTCACGCAAAACTAGAACCATTTTTTTTTTTTGTGGTCGGGGGGACGAGGAGGAGGGGGGGGTAAGGCTCTTTTGAGGCTCTTTGATGCAAAACTTTACATCTTCCCCCTTCACAGAAAGTTAGAGTACACTTCCATGGAAGCTGTCTGGAGTTCGGCGAATAATTCTTTGGAGACTCATCTTTGGGTGGATGATTATCAAAGTGAGAGTCTTCAAAACAGATATTATTATGTGCTGGATTTCACAGCAGTGGGATATGCACAGACAGCCTTTTTAACCCTACAGTGAGCACAATGGATGGCCGTGCAGCTGCGGAGAAACAGAGAGTGACACAGAGTGACTTGTGAAGACTATAACACACACGCACATTGAGCCAACCTGCATGGGCTCAACAGCACCAGGATGACAGTGCAGGAAGGTTTCTAATTGGAAAGCCTGCATTCAGAATTCTAATAATCCTGAAAGCCTTTTAACAATCACTTGATATTCAAAGTGTCTCTCTGTAGGTGCTGCCCAAGCTGAGTTTTAAAAAAAAACAATCTTTTTTTGTCTTTTGAAGAAATTATTGTCATTTGATGGATATTATTCTGTGAAAATCACAGAGGAAACATTAGGCGCCGCGTGGCTTGAGTCCACCTGCCTACCCGCAGACGGAAAAACGTTTTAGCATATCTGAAGGTTCCGCGAATGAAATGTGGGAGCTTCGGGTTTCTGTGATACAATTTCAGCTCTCTTTTGGTGCGTTCTTCGCAATAAAAGCCTAATCAATCTGGTACTAAGCCCAGTGAACAGTATGTTGCTCACCGTGATGCTTTTTCTTTCACACTCCACTGCGACCTCGCTCGCGGAACGCTCTTCTCTTTCGACTATTTCTGTGAGCATGAAAAGATGTTTTTCCAAGCGTGCGCTCCTCTTAACTTGGCATGCCGCCGTTCACCCACCATCCACACAAACACCTCCGCACTGCATTTATTTGGCTTCTTTAAGTGTTTTAATTAGTGGCTTTTGTATCATTTATTAGAAGCGCTGGGATGCTGCCGGACGTCTCACAAATGTAAAAGGTGTGTGGGATGAGAGGACTCTCTGTTCTTCCCTTGTGATGATAGGTGAGACGAAACAGGTGTAGCGACAGAAAGGAAAGAACAGAGTAGAGGATGTAGCTTCACATTGGAAAGAGAACGAGAAAGAGAGAAATCACTCAGGTTTCATTTGCTGGAAACACCTGCCGAGTGTTTGCAATTAGCCGTCAATTACCAGCGGTTGTTGTTAGGCCATCTGTCCATAAACGCTGCATCTCCCCCATTATTAGACACTGCAGCAACAGAGTGAAGTAAATCTACATGCACTGAGCCACACACACTTTCCTGTTCGTTCTGACCTCAGCAGGAGTGACAGTTTAACAGGCATAGATGTTGGTTTAACACACGCCAGGGATGTTGCAAACGGAGGAGGGATGAGGGAGGCAGGGAGGGAGGGATGTTGGGGTCAGGCCTGCCTCCTCTCCAGTTAATTGGCCTAGCTTGTAGCGTGCGCTTGACAGATTGAATTATCAAGCTGCCTCCACGGTCTGCAATCCCCCCGCGGTATATCCTGGTTGACTATTAATGACCAGCTACAGCAGCCTCCTCTGTTCTGCCCGGCTCTGCCACTGTTCTCTCTTTTCTGCTCTCGTTTCTCCCCTCTCTGCTCCGTTATTTTAAACCTTAAACAGAGAATTTCTCGGCGTCTGACTGTCTCCGTCCATGCTGCTGGATGCCTTTTGGTCTTTCGATTTCAGTTCCCTCAAAGAAAAAAAACTTTAAAATCAAAGTTTTTTGAGGCAAAAAGTTGAACTTCCTTTTGCAAGTTGGAAGCTTAATTGCCTCTACATGGACGCCCCCCCCCAACTCCGTTTTGCTCTTAAAGAGAAGGTATGGCCGGAGCGATGGAGCAGATAATGACAAACAGTGGAAACAGGCACAGGTTGATCTCCCCTCACTCTGCATTCTATTGTACAGACGACCCTAATAAAGAATCAGCAAGGGTGAAATAGAAATGGCAGAACAAAGTTGCTATGTGGCGCAGGGTTCATTATGGTCCGTGTCCTAAAGGCTGTTACACTGCTCAACCACAAACACAGGCCTTCAACAATGGTTAATTTCAGGATACATTTCCTGCCTGACTGCTTTACTCATTTTGGGTTTTTTTCCCCTTGTCTTTCCTTTTTGTTAAAGATTCGTTTTACAGCGTTAGCACTTTTTTTGTTGAGCTACACTCACCACGTGGTGAAATCTCTACATAAGTGTTGCTAGTTTCAATCTGTAGGAGAAATTTGGATGGGGGGGAATGCACAATATCACTGAACTGTCTTTAAGGCTGCCATATCCAATATTTTCACATCAACAACTAGACTACTTGTATATGAAAGGGTCTGTCCTTGGGGATCAGGAATAGATGAAAATGAATTAACCAATCTTTTTGAAGGACTCTTTTTAGTGTCCAGTATGTATGTTCAGCCTGTTGAAGGTCTGAGTGCTCATGAATCCATAACATGTTGTAATGTAGTGCAGCAACACTGAATGAAAAACTGAGTGAGGACTGATTAAGTCAGACTGAGATTGTGACCTCCACCAGCTAAAGCCAGTGGTGTATTAACAGTCTCCTCAGATGGTTGTTCTGCCGACTTCAGTGTGTTCATGAGCTTTAAGGTGTAATGCGGAAACCACATTTAAAAAAGGAAACGGATCAGGTGAGCTATGAAATATGATCAGGAACTCATTTTTCCAGATTATCAGTACCTCAGGAACACAGCACAAGGCTGCAGAGGTAACTGGGGTGTCTGCTACTTGCCCCTTAAATAACAACAGACATTTCTGTATAGAGGAACAGCCTTTCTGGACTTCCTTCGAACCATCAATGAACAAGACCCACGAGACCACCGGGGGTCAAATGTTCTGTAACATCGTACTGAGCTTACATAGCATACTTACTCACAAGTGGGATGCTGAATCAAAGCATAAAAATAAGTATTTTATCTTTATTAATGTAAACTTATGCTGCGTTCCAGGCAAGTTTCTGAGCCCGTAAGTCACCACTTCAAGTCACGACTCACGACTTCATAGTGTTCCAGGCAAGTCACGCCAAACTGTCAAAGCAACATGGCGGACCATGCAGGGTTTATGTTTGTTTATCATCACTTCTATCACCAAAGGTGCCGGTTCCTTGCTCATTTGAGCGAAACAGAGGAGGAGAAACGGCGCATAAGGTCACAGATGCTATTATACTTTTTATTTTACGTTATCTGTGTGTTTGGAAATGTATTTTGTATTGATTTATTCTTGCACTGGAAACCAGCTGTTAGAGCGGCTGCCAATAATGCGTTAACATTCGGATTATTTTATGTCCATTTCTCACCGTGTATCACTTGCATCAACACCGCATCCACAGGGCTGCCATTGTTGTTTAGAGGAGTAAGGTAATTGATTCAGAGGGATGTGGGACGTCAGAAAGCGTAACCGGGAGTACATCGATCTGGTACGAGTTCATGGGTGGTAAGTTACGGGTTTGACCAGTGCACTTTCACGGGTAGAAGGTTGTAAAAACACGAGTTACGGGTTGCCTGGAACGCGCCATTATACATGATGATAATGGAATGCATTGAGATGTTTTGTGGTGCGAGCAGCCATCGAACGTGCATGTACTATAACATGCATGCTCACAGAGAAACAGACACTGTATTTTGCAAAAAAGGTTCAATACATTTACCTGTATCGACTCAGAGGAACTGATACTGAGACAAGAATCAGTCTGCCCTTCACCAATAGAGATGAACCCATACAGATTTATCACCTGACTCTCAGCTTTACAGTGTTTTTCTGAGTCTTTCAGCTCATGGTTTTGGTTCTCTGCCCACAACTTTACTATTGGTCCACTGCTTATATAGTGTCACTTCTGGCCCCAGCAGGCAACTATTTTTAGCAAAATGGTTTTAACTAGTGCCTAGTGTACAGTACCTGCCTAGTACCACATGGCTGACAAAGGCTGCCTCTAAAATTTCATACTAATATGCTATTTTGTAGGCTAAAACAGTATGTGAGATATTTAAGTAAGTCTGAAACCTTAGTGTGAAACTAGTAGTTCATTATTTGCATACTATTTCTGGTGAAATATTATAGTATACAAACAGTAGACAGTATGCCAGCATTAATATTCCACCAAAGTGGTAGACAACAATGTTAATATCAGACAATGGCAGACAGCGACCAGGACAGCTCTGTAACGTCAATAAGGCTTTTGTTTAAGTGTTAAGCCGGTTCAGAACAAAGATACCTGACGAGACAAAACCGTTTTAGAATGTTGCAGAGAAGAGTTGCAGCGGTGTGAACTGGTCGGTCTGAGCTCAACTCAAGCTGGCTGATGGTGCGGAGCACAGAGAAGCAGTCAGAGCTACATGCTACAATGAGGCTAAAAACAGAGTTCAAATGACATTTTTCAAAACAACTTTTTATGTCGGGGCTTCAGGACACTTGGATCACTACAGATGAGCATGTTGGAGATATTTTGTGGCTTCAATTTTGTGTTCTTGGACGTTCGTCTGGGGCGCCGTCAGCCATTAGGTGTGCTAGCCGCTCCCCCCGCCGATCTCCGCAAGGGATGTGAGGACTCTAAAACTTCACCAGAGCTTTCCTCAGCATGAGGGTGAGTAGATAATGGCTGAATTTTTATTTTTGGGTGCACTATCCCTTTAAGTTGGCACAGGTAACCATGGTGATGCATCTCCAATCGGCAAGGAGGCTTTCAGAAAGTGACGTGGTAAATACAGCTCAGTGCATCCTATAAGATACATACTGATGTTTACGTTAACAAAGTACGATAGTACACATATTGGGTATGTGGTACATTATATGAGATTTTGGTCACAGCGAGAAAAAATTAGCAACTAGCTAACACGGTGGAGCATTTAGCTGCTAAGGAGTCAGAAATGTTAAACAGTAGTTAGTGGAGACCAATAACAAAGTTTAAATAAGAGTTATTGTTAGACTTATTCACCCTTTTCAACCTGTTGTTATTCCCAGGTTGTCAAATACTGACGCTTTGTCACGCCCCTCGGCGTCTTATAGTGATAGTGATGCACAAGGCACCATTTAATGGTGACTTTTGGTTTCACACAGGATAAGAAGTGCGGTCTCCTGGGTGAAGCTTTTTTAATTTTTTTTTTTTTTTTGGACCCATCCAGCTCCCATCCTATGCGGAATTGCTTGCTCTTTATACCACATCAGTTGCTCTCAGTGTCAGGTATTGCCACGGATGGGTTTGTATTGGAGTTAGCTTAAAGCCCAGTGCATCTAATTAAGACACTAAAGGGTGCCTTTAGGCCTCATATCACACACCAAGGGGCTTGACGAAGCATTAGTATTTGACCTGTGAATGAGAGCCGGCTGCCCAAAATTCTTTAATGACAGCAAAATGCAAATAGCACATTTGTGTAGCCTGCACAAGGATGTCTTTAAGTACAGCACATTCTTCTTCAGTCTCACACACTCACACATATACTCACACACTCTCCTGTCAGGCTCTAAAAAGCAGTGGGAATGATGTTCTCTTGCTGTACGTGTTATTCAGACTATTTTTGAGCTCTTTATCATGACATTTTGTGGTAGTGGTAATTCTTGGCTATTTGACAGATGATTCAGTTCCTGGTCCATTTTTGTTGTCAAGACATCAGGAGATGCGTTCGGCTCATCATCAGAAATTTATTTCCTGCGTGGCAGCACAACACATCATGCAAGCCATCATGAACTCCTGTAAATTTAACTGGACTTCTCAACATGCTTTTAGGACCCGCTAACCGTGAAAAACATGCTATAAACAGACATTAAGAAATTCACTGGCCGAGCACCATTAAAGCTACAAACAACCTCTGAACAACCTATAATGCAACACTGCACTCTCTCTCTGTTGAAAAGGAATATTTGATGTTGTGAACAAGAAAAGGTCTAGTCCTCAGATATAACTCGACCCCCACGCTGTCAAACATAATTTACATAAAACAATATATGGTGTTACATTTGTGCCAATGCAGTATGCTAATTTTCACTCAGGAGAAGTGCCACAGGAAAAATAAATTATAAAAATGAACCGAAGGACTGCAGGTTACAGAGGTCTGGAAATTAATATGTAAGTTCATCCAAATACACTCAGCTGGTCCGGGTGAATAGATTGGTTTGGATTGATTTTCACCACGAGCACATGACCTGCTGATTATGGGCCCACATGAAGAGAAAAAAGAAGACACAAAAAAGTTGCAATAAAAAGTTTTAGACTTCTAGTATTTTTGTATTACTATTATTTTAAACTCTGTCTAACCCCAAATAAAAAAACAAGAGTAATCTAATCTTATTTTACATGTATTGCTGCTGTTGCTGCTGCTACAATTTACCGGTATATCACGGTATTTGTTTATAATGATTGGGCGTAGTGGCTCATTCTACTGTCAGGGGCACATCATGTATATACTGAAGTCTCTGATTACCATTGGGTTTGCTTGGCTTCACAAAATGATTCAATGTATGAACAGAACTTCACAGTACACAGAACTAAATAGACACACCAACAACTTTAACACTGCTCCCTTTTCAAAACAAAGTGTTTTAAGATTGTTGTATAACCACAGTAATCAAAGCTGACAGTAAAAAATAATGACATTAAAATGTCCTTACATTTTCAGCACTTCTGGCAGAAAAGGATTTTTCTCAAATATTCTATGCACAAGTGAGAAAGATAATTTACGTTATGTTATGAAGTATTGCCGTCCCCATAAGACGTACGTCAAATACAGTGTTTTAATTATTGCTCTGAATCCATCTTTCTCAACTGTCCTTAGCAGGACCATGTCCTTACATAGGTGGATTGTCATGATGTTCATAATGTAGCTCCAACGCTTGCTTTTCCTGTCACATGCAGTGCCCCAAGCAAATGCCCCCTAAAGCAATGTCTGACCCTTTGGCTTCACTGTTTAACTAGTCTCGCTCACCAGACCTTTCTCAAGAAAAGAAAGGTCTGGCTGGGCCGACTCTCACTTTAAGATTGGAGAAAAAAATGCCCTGGCTGCTTGTATTTCTTTCAACCAATCACAATCATTCTGGGCGATGCCACAGCAACGGTGCGCTTGCAAAAATATTGCTGGGGGGAAACAGGTTTTGGTGTAACACGCCCACAAAACATGTCCCTGTCAGCTGCAGCCACTGTTGCTTTCTAGACATCGTGATTTCCCATAACTGAATAAATACCACACATAGCAACACAAAACTGCTTTGCTAGCTCAATCATGTTGTAACTAAGATATCCGCTGGAAAAAAATATTTTTTTCACGGACCGTTTATTGAGTTATTACCTTATTTTTATACAGTCTGTGGTTATTACAGACACCGCTAACGGCTAACGTTAACAGCTAACGGTTAGCCCAGCTAATCTACGATAACCATGTTATTAATTACAAAACATGCACACAGAAATAGTAACGTTTGTTCAATCATTGTGTTTATAGACTTAACAAACATCAGATTAGTTTAGTTTAGTATAGTTTTAGTTTATTCACACATCATCCAGGAAGTACAATACAATACATGGTGTATACAACAAGTATTTTTTACACAGTCGGATGATTAGTCTACATGGTGATATAGTGACGTGAAAAATGTGATATATAGCTAAACTCTGCTGGTTTTCTACCCGAAGTATTTGTAAACAACACGGCGATTCCCTGGCGGCACCGCCGGAAGTGAAGGGTGCGAGCAATTGCCGAGGCCCCTGCACTTCCGTTAGTTGAAAAACTCCGGGCTATGCCTCCAGAGGTAAAGGAAGAAAAAAAAAGTTGTTTTTTTTTAACCGATGGATTTCCAGATTAATTAAAATCCAATTTCAGGAAAATCCAACCCTGTCTTCTGTTTCTTTGGCGTGCTTGCAGCAAAGGCTGTAGCTCATCGTGTTGGTGTGGGGGTTGTAGTTCAGCCATGACCGCGGCTGACCAGCCTCATCTAGTTTCCATTTCTCAAATCCAACATGTTCATCTTTGTTTTTCCTCTTTTCTGGTGGTGGCTTCACGCCAGAAATGTGTCGCCACATCTTGCTCAGAAGTTACCATAGAATGCCCAGGAAACAAGTTCCAGCAGCTGACGTTATGCGTTCCTGGCACTTAGAACATGGCACTCTTAAATACTTGATTCTGATTGGTCAATCAACAAAATTCTGTGGTGTTTATTTCTTGAGGTATCACCGCTGCTCTGCTGCTCTGTTGCTAGGGACACCATAGCAACGGCCTGAGACTGAGGAGCATCAAAATCCGTTAACGTTAGTCCACACAGGCCAAATAGGATCGGAGTGGAAACGGAAACGTACCTATTGAATGTATACACATGCTGCTTTTGCTTTTTAATGATTATAACAGTGAAGCAAAGACCGACCCTGCTGTACAGGAACCATTGAAGGGAAGCAGGGAAACTTTGCTCATATTGAACCAGCTGTGTGCAGATGAACGTTGTTCGATTTCTTCTGCAGCCCCCCAACAGCTGCCAGTCTGGGTGCTGGGAGCGGCACGGGGGTGAAGCTAAACACTGTTCATCTGCACACACAGTGTTACCTTAATTCCGTTGCTGTGTCAGTCTGACATCCTGAATATATCCTTCAAATGCATAGTGTAGAAATTTGAGAGTATTTCTCCAGGGAGTGCAGTTAGCAACAGTGGGAGCACCATGCCAGTCTAGCTCCGAAAACAAAAGTTTGTCGGACTTAGCAACAGTAACTAAGGGGGGCGGGCCTTAGAGAAGGGTGGATTCAATATTCATTATCATTAGGCTGCCGTTGCCATAGATACAGAGTACAGACACATTTCTTTTTGCGAATTTTGAATCAATAAAACGTGCTTTAATCATTATTTTGTGTCACATCACTGAATGTTTTAGTAGTAAGCCATGTTCTAAGAGGGATAATGTAAAGTGAGCCAGGGACGGTTGAAAAATAACTCCCGAAGTACGGATACATACATACTCCGAAGGGAGTTATTTTTCAACTGTCACCGGCTCACTTTACATTATCCCTTACATGTACAATAAGCCGCGAGGGTCAAAATAGTCTGACACAGCTTGCAGAAATGGTCGAAGCTCATAAAAAACCCCACATGCAATTCAAAATTTTCCATCAGCCACTGGTGTGTGTGTGTTTTTGTTTTACACGGCAAACTCATTTTTTACCCGCAACTGGCGCTTGGCGGGTGTTAATTTTACGCCCTGTCTCTCCCACAATGTCACGGGCGCTGCCCATTATGCTCTCTGCTGCCCATTGTACAGTGAAAGCTTCTTGTCATCATTAAGTCGGTATGTGAAATTTTTTTATCATATGCAATTTTAAAACCAATACACCACCCAGCACTACTTTTAGAAACACGTCAGTAACACGTCAGTAACTTGCTCGTCCATCTCCATGCTTTATGTTTTAGCCTCAGGATAGAAAAAAATGAAATGACAATCTGTTGACAATTAGGTCCGGTATTACTGAGTAACATAATTTATAAAAGATGTGTTGGTGTTGAGTTTTATTTATTTATTTATTTATTTATTTCGTATGTAAAAAAAAAAAAAATGTATTCCTGCCTTGCAGTTATGCTGTTACAGTGTCTCACTCGTAGATACAGTGACCCTGAGAGCTCAACACATTTTGACAAAAGAAAAGATGTGCTAACAGACAAAACATAACCATATGAAGAAAACCAATTTGACTAAACACTCACAGCACATTAGTCAGTCAAGTCAGACATGCTGCAAAGACCAATGAACATGCCCAGATACACAAGTTGTTGCCATGGTTATGGCTCATGGAGTTACTTAACATGATATAGGCTTACAGTAGTCCATACTTCCACAGGTACTTTAAAATAATAAAAAACCTGTCCACCGAAGCATCGTTATAAAAAATCTCTGTCCAAATGAAAACAATTTAAGTGCTGTCAAGTGCATAGTAAACCAAAAGACCGTAGTATAACCCTAACCCAAAGCCATGCAAAGAAGGAGAAGAAGAAGAAGAAGAAGAAGAAGAAGAAGAAGAAGAAGAAGAAGAAGATGAAGATGTTGGCCAATCAGAAGGCTGAAAACAATGCTATTACTGCAAGGCTCAACCCAGTGTGACTCTGAAGTAATCAAAATTGGGTGCTAGGTCAGTGACCTCCGGTGTCAGACACAGACGAAAAAGTCATCCTTTCACTTGGGCATGATGGACAGACGGTTGCCGTTGTTGTTAAACTTTCGCTGTGGAGGCTGGTGTTTGCTTCCCATAAATTTGTAAAGCCAAACCTGTCCTTCTTTCCTAAACCCAACCACATGCTTTTGTTGCTTAAACCCAACCACAAGCCTGTGCTCGCTAAATGTAACCACGTACATTTGTTGTTAAAGGGAAAGAAAAGTAAATTCCTGGGGCCTCATGTACAAAGGGTGCGTACGTCCTTTTCCTTTTCCACGGCAAAGTTCAGATGTATCAAGAGTGAAATGACCGTGGAAATGTGCGGTGCCTCACGCCAACTTCATGGCTGGCGTACGCACGTTTCTACAGCTGTTGATCCTTTGGCGACACTTAGAGGTGATGCTGGGAAACTGTTATAATAAATAAATGTGAAAACAATTAGTCCTCAAGAGTGATGTGCACATCAGAGACACATGAACAATTTACACACCCACGTGTTTGCAATTAAATGAGTGGATATAAAAGCATGCGCAAAGTGGTGCCAAAAATACCGTTAACAACGTTTTAGCAGTATTTGCCGCATTGGTTCCCGAGGGCAATCCTCCTGGAACTGTGCGCAGAGCTGCAGCCGACCTTGGAGCGTGATACAGCGAGGAGCCATGCGCTGCCTGTATCCATACAGGTGCTGACCACACCGGGACTCCTAGCAACACAGGCATTCCGGAGGGAGCTGGCCGACCGATCGGGACTGTGCCAGTCGACCCTGAGCCGAGTCATGCCAGCTGTGTGGGACAGAATTATCCGCATGTCAGCCA
>NC_065521.1:14186978-14208934 GCF_006386435.1 Epinephelus moara | reverse complement strand
AAGATTTTCTTTTTTTCCCGTCTTATTAATTCTTTTGTTTTAGTTTTCTGATCGTGCAGAGAGGGGAATCTCAGGTGCATGGCCCATTTAAATATGATTTGCATATTTAAATGGGGGCATGGACAGGGAGGGGCCGGGTTCTCCAACATGTGCACTCAATTCCACGTTGATTGAGATGTACAAAGGAAATGTGCTTGGATTCATGTGTACGCACAGATTCATACATATGGATATTTTTGTGCGTACGACATTTTCTGGATTCAAGCGTACGCCATGTTTCAGTAGGAAATCCACGCAAGTCTTTGTACATGAGGCCCCTGGTGTTGTACCAACGTAACGCATTTATTTTGAAAGAGACTGTATGCAAACTGTACATTTCTTGTGAAAATGGATGTGTATTTTTAAAACAGACAATGCTTGTAACAGGCTGAAGTTGACACAATGTCCCAGAACATCAACAACCAACCACCCCGGGTACCTTGCACGTCATATCTTGACGTGGAAAGTTCATCAAACATCGATATGTGACAAGGACGGAGTGAGAATGTGTTGAAACGCTAACTGGAGCAGTGACTTCTGTGGTGCATTCTACTCTTCTGTTCCTCAATACAGTGGAAGCGTAACTATACGCTTCAGTGCCCGTAAATAACTTTTTGAGTCACTGGCAAAAGTGACTGGTACTACTACTACTACCCAGGCTTTTTTTTTTTTACCTGCCAAAATAATATATTGCCTTTTTGTTTTAGTCACATATACACTTGTTCCGGTACATTTTCATGTAATAATAAGATATTTTGTTGAATACAAACTTGAAGAAGAGGCCAGAGCAAAATTTTACCATTAATTAATTTATTATATAGAACAAGTCATCACCACAGCCTCAGCATGTGAAGCAGTTCCCCTGTGGTAAGCAGTGATGCAGTGTATATGTCTAGAGCTTTTACTGTGAAAGGTAAGAACGGAAGCAACGAAACTGTATTGCGCTGTCGATGACAGTGTGCAAGACAATAAAAAGTTTGATGTCTTAGTTGGGACTACAGAGCCTCTGTGCTATTACTATATATCATTATATATATATATATTTGTTAGTGCTATTACCTTTATGAGTATCAGCGTAACTCAAACCCTCAGTATGAGGCAAACAATGCCGCAAACCTCAGAGCCCTCAAGACACAACCCTATGGCACAACACGTGTAAAAATACATTCAAAGTAAGTGTGTGTGTGTGTGTGTGTGTACTAAAACTACAACACTGAGAGCAGACAAGCAGCAGAGCAGCACACCCACAAATGGCACAAAACAGGGTAGAGACTCTAAGCATAGTTTTTTATTACATGACTCTTCTGGTACAGTGGCAGATAGCCTTCCAAGATTACTGTTGCATTCAAATGAAAGCCAGCAGACGGCAGACAGACACCTTCTGGACAGCACAGAAAAACAAACAAACAAACAAACACTCCGGCATAATGTCAGGATGACAAAATGAAACATGCATGATGATGTTGCGATGGTGATGCTGTATTGTTTACAAAGAATGGAATAAAATATATCAAATAAAATTTTTTTGTGTAATGTCCAGTAATTGTCCAGATCGCCTGTGTTTATGCCATGTGTAAAGGAGCAATCCGTTGCAGAGGATGGCAAAAAGTTAAAATATTTTAAGTCTGAACGGCAATGCTATCTACCATTTCTGTTGCCGGTATTCTCTACCGGCTGAATCTCATTTTACCATTCTACTTTTTTACCAGACATTATATCCATTTTTTCATCTACCGCCTCCCTGGTTCCATGTCAACACAGGATTACTTACTGTAACCCTATCTTTCAGGCAGCAAACCCCAGGGAGGTCTCTGCGTTGTGTTAGGTGAAGTATACCGGGGCGGCAGAGGAGACAGGGAAACAGGACTCAAACTGGTGGTTTAGGCGGAGCAAACTTCCCTCATTTACTGGCCTTACCAGACACAAAACAAACTGTCTTCATTTTCCAAGGCACATATTAACACTTGAATTAAACTAAATATCAAATACAGAATAAAATAAACTTCAGCTGCCTCTGTTACAGTTACTGATTAGCCAGCTACAACACAACTAGCTCCACACAGTTAGTGCATCAGTATAAACACATTTCAACATGAAAATTACAGGAATTGTCCCATCTTTAACATAACCACTCTTTGGATTGGCGTGTTTAATAAAATTATAACAGACAGTTATGTTAATGACTTAAATAAAGTGGTTTCATTAGTACAGTGTTTGGAAACCCTCCTTACCTTACGAGACACGAAACAAACTGTGAACTACGGTGGCTGCGGAGGGTCAAAAAGACTCAAAACTACAGTGGGCCAAAAAGGACAGAAACATAAATACCGCCTTCTGCTGGTGAACATAAACTCACTCCCTTACATTACCAAACGGAAAAAAAGAGCATGCCAAACCAAGAAGAAGATGAAGATGTTGTCCAATCAGAAACCTAAAAAAAGCAGAAGGCCACCTGGAGCAGTGATCTCTGTAGCGCCTGAAGAGGCAGAAATCGGTGCCTGGAATTGGGCCTGTAGGCTCCCGACCTTGCCCCCAACGTTTCTCCCAAATCTTCCTCTGATGTCAATTCAATATCTCAGTTCAGCTGGCTGGTACTTAGAGAGACACTGGAGACAAGCAGAATCTGGTGCAATCGAGTTTAATGTGTCCACAAGCAACAACACATACAACTCAATGAGTCAAGCTCCGGAGCAGGACTGAAAATTCACTTTCAATACGCTCGCTTTTATGCTGGTGGAGACTCTGTCGAGTCTCCACCGTTAATCCTTCCCCTTCAGACCCAGATCTATTGGTGGCAAGCCTTTTTCTTTTGTCCAATCATGAACAGGCCCGTTTCTACTGGTGAAATCACTTTCACTTTAGGCCTGGAATTTCCCAAATCTTCCACCCTTAGGTCTGGTTTTGCTTTCACTTTATTTTTAAAAAAACATATGAACTTTAGGGACTTTCTTTATTACAGTCCCTTGTGCTTTCATGCAATATAAACCTTTAAGTGTGTGTCATGTCATATGAGCATGAGTGTGTGTGTGTGTTATTGCTGAATAGTACATGGTATGTTTTTTGTGCTCTTCAATATGTGAATACAATGTGAGTACATAACTTTTGCATTATGAGTACATTGGCATGTGTAACAGTGTTTTGTTACATATAAATGCATATCAAACGGTGTTATAGAGACTTATACATAAAACATGGATATGAATTTTACCTTCTTAATCAATTTATGCTGTGTAACACTTTTTACCTGATTAGAGATTAACTTTTACACTACATGCCTCTGTTCCTCAGTATAGTGGAGGCCTAACTGTACTGTATTATTTTGGCCACGTCTGTTATTACACAAAATGACCCCTCATTTGTGATGCCTCACAAATGTGAAAACAGTGCACACACTGATGTTACAAGCCAAAAACTGTATTCCCTGTCCACATATTAACACTGAAAATGGGGTTTCTGAAAATTTTCAGCCTGGACAGAGTTTCACAAAAAGTCCCTTTTCAGTGACCTAAAATACAGTTTGCATGTAAATAAAGGGCCAAAATGCATACAAAAGCTTTGTTTTAAAAAATACCCATGTACATGTGGACAAGGCAATTGGCTGTGTTAGGCCCCAATCACACAGAAAGCGTTCAATAAGAATGAAGCTTTTTGCTTGCTACTTTTGTATTGGGACGTGCCTCACACATATCTGTGCTCTTGCTCATTTTTGCCAGAGTGCTCTGAATTCCTCGAGTTGAAAAAAACTTAAACTCAGGGCAGAAGAGCGCCTCACGTCATCTTTTTCCCATTGTCCAATTGGATTATTTGACAGGCGGGCCGTCTGTGGTGGTCACAACAACATGTCTACAGTTGGTAAACAATGGAGAAGAAACTGGTGATGCTCAATCGCTTGGGAGGACCAATGGACTCCCTGTAGTTGATAATTACTTTTGTTTTGCTAGGCCGACGATAGACAGCAGGTTGTCAAACTGCCCCAGAGTCATCCTAAAATATGCCTGGAAACAGCGAAGCTCCTGGACCAACTGGTGGTACTCCTCATGATTCACCCTCTTTTTTAGGGTCTCATGTACCCACACAGATCTCTGTTTCCCTGTGCCCAACAAACTATTTGTTGACAGCCTCTCACCCTCAACCAGAGCTACAGTCCGTACCATCTGCCTGAAAATTTTAGGAACTAGATACTAATTATCGTAAAATAAAATAAAATAAAATAAAATAAAGGCACAGAAAGAATTTTTTTACCAGTGGCATTCAATTTACTGTATAAAAATAAAAAATAAAAAATAAAAAAAACTGCAAAAAGCTTTCTATGTGATCGGACCTTAGACTGCACACTATACACTAGGTATATGCAGATCCTTGCAACAGTATCTGAATCATACTATCAGAACGATAAAATGAAACAAACTAAGATCATTTGTATGATTAATGGTTAGTCAACTTTAGTGTATTTCTGTATTTGGGGTGCATTTTGTTTTTGTTTTGTTGCATGTATTTCTCAATTTGTTAAGTTGTATTTCTACAGTGCTTTCTTCTAAATGCATTGAATGTGTTTTCGAATTGGCAAAGATGTTTTCTTCATTTGCTTGTGTTTTGTCTATTTGTAAATGTTTACTTAGGCTGCAGTGTGTTACACTCTCAAGGGCCACTGTAAGTGGAAAACAAAAACCTCCTAAACTAAAACTCCCTGCATGGCTACAAAACCACAAGGTCTAAGTGCTTCTATTAAATTTCTGAAAATCCGCCCTTTAAAGATATTTCATGTCAGTTAAAACATGTTTGTGTTAAACAGAGACTGTGCAAAATGACCAGCACCTCAGGGTGAAGTGTTTTCATACAGCTCACCCCAGCAATTAAAGAGAAGTGGCAGGCTTTTTACAGGCAGACTGAGGTCCACTCAGAGTAAAATGAAATGTAGAAGAGACATTCTTTTGTCCAGACTGGCATATTTCTCAGTTTGAAACTGAAGCTGGTATAATGGTGATGATGGTGCCACCTCCCGCTGTGGCTAAAACCAGGCTGCCTGCTGGCTTCCTGACAACCCTAGCATTACTGTATAATCAGTGCTTACCATCGCTTGCACCGGGCAGATACACAGAAGCAACACACACGCGCACACAAACACACTCGTACTCCCGGATATAAACAAAAATGCATCAACTCATGCATAAATAGTGACTCATGCACATGCGTGCACACACCGACACAAGCCGACACACACGCATCCCTCCACGTGAGCACAACACAAGCTGAACCTAAGCCAATACATGCCTCCTCATACAAATTATTCGCCCACTCTCGCACATACACACACTCACAGCTTGTGTGTGGGCCATTGTGAGTGACAGTGAGTAGTAGCGGCAGTTATCTGTGTGTGTGGGGTCGGTATGTGTCGTCTTAAAATGCCAACTGTGGGCGTCTTACTTGAAGATAAGATATTGAGAGATGTGAAGGCAAGGCTTGCAGACCAACTTCAGTACACACTTCAAGATAAACGTGCAGAAGATGTGTGTGTGTGTGTGTGTGTGTGTGTGTGTGTGTGTGTGTGTGTGGGGGGGGTGGTGGTGACTGAAAAGCGGAGAGAGTAAAGAGAGAGGAAAATGCAGGAGGAGAGAGAGAGAGAATACCATTCCAATTATCTCTCTAGGCCTGTCCCTGTGACAAATGTCAGATAAGACTTTTGCAGTGATAAAACCCACCTGACCCTCAGGACTTTTGACCCTTCTCAGACTTGGTAGCACTAAGACTCTTGTTACATTGTCTCTCCTGATACGCTGCTGAGCCCAAAGGGGAAATGGGATTTCTTTCCCGGCTGAATTAATTCAATAAAATAAAGCTTTTCTTTTTGGACTCTTCGACTTTCGTTCTATCTCACTCTCTGTGTTTGAGGCGGCAGGGTGTCGATTTAGGATACCATCGCAGCTCGGAAAACACCCAACCAGCTGAGATATCACCGAGCAGTGCCAGATTTACAAACAGGCCAAATTTCACTAGATCTTTCATGCAATTTACACTCACAATCTGCCTGAAATTGACGTGGGATTGAGTGAGGCAGCAGAGGGTCAGTATCTGGGGCTGCAGGCTAATCACATTTTGTGACTAAGAGAGAGGTTAAAGATACAGTTCACTAGTAGGTGGAGCCACTAGTGAGTAAAGAAAAGAAATCTAAGTTATCACAAAGTGGTTCAATAGGTAAAGACATGCTAACATGTTTACAAGGCCATCACTGAAATCCAGCTCTCGCTACTACTCATATAATTAATGCAGTATGAGTCACTGAATAAAACTCTGATGGAAGTAAAAAGCAAGGTAACACTTTACAATAAGGTACACAAAATTAGAGTAGTCACTGAGGAACTAATAAGGAACTAATGAGTTTATTTACCCAAGTTTGCATTTAGCTTAGCAGAATGTTTAAAAAAAAAAAAAATGAAAAGCTGATGTTATGTGCTGGTTTTGTTTGGACATTTCTTTCAGACAAATGAAGAAAATTCACTGAGAAACGATTCTCCTTTTGTGAAAAACAAGGAATTATCTGCACACTGAATAGTTTTAAGCCCCGTGACGTTGTGACATATGAGAAGGTTCTGTGGGTATTGCTCGGTATTGAGGCTTATATAGTGAGCCTAAAAAAAAAAAAACGCAACACACAATTGGCTGATTATGTTTCTGTTTGCCTCACTACAAAAATGTCACAATACCTTTGCCTGAGGAAGACCCTCTCAGAGTTGGCAACATAGCGAACAAGTGATACCTCCTTGGGGGCTTCAAAACTATTGTGTCCAGCTAATTCTTTGTTTTTCACTTTGAGCCCTTTTATCCAGTCACATTCTTCTGTGTTAAAACTAGACTTCTAACAGAGCAGCAAACAAAGGTTACTCTCCAAAATCTTCTCAGGCTCTGCTGCTGGGTGTAAGGTGCTTAGTTATCTTCAAGTACAAAGTTAAAATAATCAGGCCCACACAGAAATGGACTGCTTAATTTTTTGTCAGTGACAATGTTAAACATTAATGCTTAATGTTTTATCTGTAGTGTATGATTTGTTTGCCCTTTCAATTGACAGTCAGATTTGATTGTGAAATACAACATTCAGTCAGTAACAAAGACAAAAGGAGTGCAAATGTAAATAGAATTTATTGAAATTTTAAACAAGTTATAGATGAATATCAAAAACTCAACATTAGCCATGACAGCCTGGGCTATGTTCAGGCCTAACAAAATGTGTCCTAAAGGCCAAATTCAAAAGCAGTGACACTGCCAACTGTAAGCAGTTCACTGCGTTTGGAGGTGGTCTTTAAGACAATTAACTAATTTACTTAAAAACATATAATTTCCCCTAGGTGTGAGATGAATGTGTCTGATGTGAGGGTGCTCAATTATGGCACCATTTAAACTAAGAACAAATGTAGCCATAACACTGTTAACAAATTTCCTGGCCTTATCAATCTTTGCTGGATTACCACCAGCCTCCCACCTGCACCTTTGGGCCAATGAAGAAAATATTACCTTAATGCCAGGATGCTGGAGGTGAAGCTAGTGCAAGTCCTCCTTCATCATGCTGACCATCTTGACACTCTTGACTTTCCCCATGTCATTGCCGCCACAGTGGATGATGAGGACATCTGGTGCTGCTCTTCCTCGCAGGGAGTGGAAAAAGAAGGAGAGAAGGCCTCTCCACTGCAGTCCACCCAAGTCAAACCAGCAGACACTGATGTCCGGCATGCTGAGGTTGCTTCCCAAGGTCTCTGCAGCTCTCTGGACACCACGCCGGACATAGCTGTCACCAATGATCCACACTGTACATATGAAAGTAAAATGAGTGTAATAAATGCTTTAGGTAATGAAAAACAGAAAGTTAACTATAAAGGGTGAATCACTTGTTTTTGTTGACAATACTATTATGTCACATCTGTAGGATAAAATAAAACAGGGAGCAACACCTCAAAATATAGATGACAGTCTTTTAAATGCTTTCTTTTTGTCCTTGGAAGACAATGTAATATTAGCTGTCTAAAGTCAAGTAGCCAAAACTGGTACTTACACTTTCTGCTGTGGGTAGCAGGCATGGTGGAGTCACAAGTGGCCATGACCTCAACACCGGTGATCTTGTAACAAGTATAACACTGCCTTTCTTTCACAATTTCTACATTTCTTTATCATGTTCTAGATGATAATCTCGCAATGCGCTGTTGATAACAGTAACGTTAACGTTACACATACATTTCAGTCCCCTTTGGACTTTTATCAATGTCAAAATCATAAATATGCACGCTGGTTGCAATAGCGATGTGGGTACAAGCATATAATCTTTAATGTCAGCCGTTATGCACACTGCAAATCCAACTACTAACTTGAATTTCTTGTTTGGGTTCAACAAAACATTAATGGTAAGAAAGAACACTACCGTTAAATGTGACTTAGCTTATTAACATTATCTTATTCAAAGTATAATCAAGTGACATCCAAATAAACAACTCGTTACTAAAGTTACGTGAAAATCTAAATTCAGGTCAACTGATGTGCTTCAAATTATTCGTTATATGTATTAAATAAACGTTACGCTGATTCACTGTAAACCTGGCCAAATTACTGCAAGTCTCGACAAAATCAAGTGTTGCAAATGAACGTACCAAAATTAACGTTACATATTTAAAAACGTTGAAGCATTTTTTTAGATTGTTTATTGTCAATAACAGCTGAATCATTGTTTCAAGATTTGTTGTATAACATTAGTTTCAGGTAAACTCAACTTACCTCAAGTTTCGTGAAGGAGCTGGCACCAAACGGGAGCAGTCAACACCGCAGGGCTAGCCAAAGTAGCGTAGCTTGTTAGCCCATAACACCGTGAAAGGTCCTGGCCAGTCGCATTATATGAATACAGTTCTGCAATCAATGCTATTCCTTCTGGTTTAATCCATTTTATTACAGATCAGTAATGTTTTGGTGAAGGAAGAATCCCAGAGGCTCCATTTGCATTGATTTTGAATGGTATCAACATATTTGACGTGTATCTTATGTCTTGTTGTGTTCTGGTTTATACCTGACATTTTTTGTACATTGTTTAAACTCCATGTCGCCAACTCCTTGTGTCAATGTGAAGAAGACTGAAACTGCTGTAGCATGAGGTTTGTTTTTGTTTGAATATATTACAGAGATGCTCACATTATGAAAATTATAAGATGTAGAATGCATTCCATCACTTGCATTCGGAACAGAATGTGGTGACACCACGCTGTTTGTGGGGCCAAAAGTTGGTAAATACAAGTGGAATGTTGCAAGAGACAGTTTGACTCCAGCAGTCAAACAGTGCAGACAGACATCACAACTAGACTAGAATTTCAAAAGAGATCTACAACACCGCGAAGATGCTCAGACAACGTATTTTTGGCCGAAAGGTTTGTCTCTATCTATCTTTCTGTAGATTCATGGCTTTTAACGTGACCTTGTGAAATGAAAAAGTTTCCATGACTTCAGTGTGTTTTTCGATACTTTCAGTCAAATTATAGTCTATCTAGAGGTTTTTTTGTAGGCCGGCACAGATGCTAGTGTTACCCTGATTCCCTCGACAAAAGCCAAGGGGATTTTCCTGTTATATTCGATTATTGCAGGAAAACAACAGTTTATGATACTTGTGTTTGTACAGCAAATAATCTTCAAATATTTACACCACTATTATGATTTTTCAAGTGTAAATGTAATCAGCGGAAGTAAAAAGCTAATGTTATCTAAATTACTTCATTCACTACCCCAACAAGGCTGTGAAGCTGTCAACGTGATGATGCTCTGTAGTCTCATTTGATCACTCGTTAGCAACCACCTTTGTAAGACACCTAAAGGCTTAAAATTTCACAAGTGGAATATTTACTGACATATCTTATGTCGTAGAACAAAATGTGGAAGTCCTTGGTGTGAAGCACAGACCGTATTTCAGGCACCTAACCAAAACCAGATTAAAAAAACTCACCAAGTGTGCAAAAATGCAAACTAATTTTCGGGTTTTAGGACTCATTCCCGGACTACTCGAAAAGGCATTTTAATTTGCAGTCATTGTTCATCTTATTTTTCTTTATTCTTAACAGAAGAAACAACGATCTCATAAGAACACTGTGGCTGATGAGGAGAAACAGCACTCCAGCCATCAGACAAGGTAAGGACATACACTTCAATACAAAATACACTTCAGTGGTCTGTTTTATTCGCTGCCTTTATTAAGGGTTTAGAAGGATTTTACCAGAAATTAAGTAGTATTAAATCAAGTATTTACATTTTTTAGTATGTAGTTTCTTGGTAGTAATCCAAACCTTTAGGAGTTAGTGCCAGAGCTGCAGACCTGAGATTTGAAAGCAAAATTTTCATTGTTTTTTAACTGGTAAAATCTTGGAGCGCTAAAAAAAATAAAATAATAAATGTACAGGCAACATGTACAAACTGTCTGAGATTAGTGTTTTTAGTGTCAAGTATTTAAGTTCGACACAAATTGTTTCTGATTGTGTTAACTGTGACAGTGATTTTTTTCTGGAAACAATTCTTGCAAATGATTTATGATTCATTTATCTGGCCTCGAAAGTAGAAAAACTAACTGTGTCTCTCTTAACCACCAGTGGCGGTGTCCAGGATGTACCTGCTGCTCCAGTCTCAGCAAAGCCAGCTGAGGCTTGGGAGGACCGACAGCCAAAGAAGGAGAGCTGGGGGAATCGCCTCTTCGGTTACCTTGACGTATGTTTGATGTCAGAGTGTCAGAGCTTCACATTAATCTCATTTTAGTAGACTAACATCTATATTTAAACATTTTAGTTGGAAATGGCTGCGAAAAAAAGAAGTTTAAAACAGTTTTCTCATAATATTGCTTTGGTTTTCACTCTACAGAAGAAAAGTGTTCCTGGCAGAAGGCCTTCAGCCCCACAGGAAAGGTAAGACGCTCATTCAGAGTGCGTTTTTGTTTCTACAGACATGTTGTTTGTTAACTCTTTAATTTTCCCCACAATACCCCAGAGATGACCACAAGGACACAGAGTGTCTGTATGATTTATCTCTGTAAAATAACTGACCATGTTTCTCTTTAGACTTACTGACACCACCTCAGAGGCTCAAACTGCGTCACAAAAGGAAGCCACGAGGAATTTTTGGCGTTGGCTGTTGATCAAATACGGGGTATGTTTCACAGAAAAGAGCCATTGTCACCAGATATTGACCAGCCAGGACTCAATGAGAGTACTGATATAGTTAATTGTTATGTTGCATTATTGAACAATTCAAGTTTGTTTTTCCTCCAACAGAGAAAACAACGCCTCACACCAGTCAACATCACCAACGCCGAAAAGACGGACTCACCAAACCCTGAGAGGAGGTAGTGACATTCATTCCATGCTGCTTTCAGTGTCTGTCAGGAACATAAAAAGTTGATATTTTTTCTTAATTCCTCTTATATTCACTGATTAATATTCTCACATACATTAACTTTTCCTAACCTATCATATTTTTAACTCTAAGTAACATTAATGAAACCATGTTCTTCCAGTTTTTCGGTAGTTGCTTTAGTTTAAATCTTGCAGTGATATTCTGTAGCTAAAGTATTCTTAAAATATTTTACGTTATTAATTTTACCTGGGAGTCTTTTTCTGTATGTTCTACTGTACCTCTTGATGATGACAATTTCTTCTTACAGCAGCAGCCCTGCAACAACGAACAACACAGATGAGCAGGACGAGCGTGATGACGTGACGCCGTTTTGCTCACTGGATGACGTCACGCAGGCAAATTCAGTCGACATCACTGACCTCAAGGGAGAAGCTGTTCATGGCGCGACTCAACGAGTAAGTGAAAAGCTGTCACTACATTTTGTGTATCACTACACCAAATTGTTCCAGTTAACCATCATGAACTGAAAACAGACTGAAATAGCAAAAGCTACAGCTATGCCTGTACTGTCTGGGGTTACACCAGGGGTTACGTTAGCTTACTTAACCAACTTTGTCACAGAGGCAGCAACTTACAAACACACTCTACTCTGTCAGCTTCTTGCTTGTTTATTAACCATGTGTTTGTGGGTTTTTTTTGTTTTTTTCTCCATAGCAACAAAACAAATGACATCTGGGACACTGATAGTTCTCTGGACAGCCCCTTCGACTGCTTCGGGTGAGTACATCTGCACATGAATCAAAGTTGTAATGAGAGATGAATCCATCAAATCAAACTGAAATACCTGTTTGTGATTGGTCAGTGAAGTATGAATACTGACGTGTGTTTTGACTCGCTGTGTTTCTGTGTCAGATTTCCAAACATTGGGCAGACCTGCTATATGAACGCAAGCCTGCAGAGTCTCCTAACATTAGAAGACTTCACTGGGGCCATCAGCCGCATGGAGCAGGTCTGGAGCTCAGTACCTGAGGCTCAACTGATGAGGTACAGCAGCTACACACGCACATTAACACTTACGTCATTCTCAGGTTTTTCCACAAACCTGAGTACCAAAATGAAACACGTGCAAAAATGTCTTTTTTTTCCTCTCACCTTCTGCAGAAGATTGATGGATGTCAGGGATGTTCATTTGTTCAAAGACACTCAAGTTAAAATCCCCCTCCTGGAGTCCTTTAAGAATGTGGTCTCTGCCCAGGCACCTGAGTTCTGGGACACTCTGCAAAAGGTGAGTCAGCTGCCTTTACATTCTGTTGTTTCACCTCCTGACTGTCTGTGCTCTGTATTTAAACTCTTCTCTGTGTATTCAGGATGCTCATGAGTTCCTGACTGCAGTCCTGGAAAAGATGAGAGGTCTGGCCCCTCTGCTGCAGGAGACAGCAGCTTTCATGGGCACACATTATACCTGCCCTGTAGAGGATCACCTGGTGATCACAATGGAGAACACCAGGACATGCAAAAGGTGAGACTGCACAGTTCAGGGTCACACACAGTCAATTTTTAATGGTGCCACCTTAATGATCTGGTCTTGAATAAGCCCTGCTCTTGTCCTGTTATGAAACAAAATTGTGTTGTGACCGCTACAGCCAACATTAATGTGTATTGTCTCTTTAATGTGCAGCTGTGGAGCACAGTCAGTGAGACAGGAGGAATTCACAAACCTGTCTCTAGACCTCATCCCTGGAGGCTCTGTGTAGGAGATGCTTCAGGAGTACCTTAAGGTAAGATCCACAAATCCTCCTTCAGTCACATGATCACTGACTGATATAAAACATCATGCAACAAACACTACAGACACACACACACTCACACTGCCTCTGTCTGAGCATGTGGACGTGTTGTAGTTGTGCTCATAACACACAGCCTGTTTCTCTGTGCTGCTCTGCAGGAGACGGAGGTGGAGTTCAGGTGTGACTGCGGAGGGAACACATCGAGCTGCAGATCATCCCTCCTCACTCTGCCACAGTAAGTGACATCACATCTGACATAAATGATCACCTGACCTGGGTGGTTCCCAAACTTGGGTCCACTGACCCTGAGGGACCCTTGAGAGTCAGTTGATCTCAGCGTCAGACACTGACGCACAGAGGCACCCTTTGTGGCAGTATGACACGCACCGGGCAGCAGCAGTTTGTGACGCTGCCTGCAACAACTGTAGTATAAAGGGAAAGAAAGTCTGTATAGGGCAGGCAGGAGGGGAGGCAAATGGGTCAAACAGACTCTGGACTTTCAGCTGGGAGCCAACTGTTCACTTCCAGTGTGAAACCAAAATCAGTGGAGTTATTTTAATAATAACATAGTGTGCTAGTGTGTGTAGCACGCTACGCTACTGAAGTATGTCACGTGACGTATGTAACATAACGACATTGGTAACGGCTGAACCTATTTTAAGCCAAACCATGTGGGTTTTTGTCTACATCAAAATTTAGTTGCCTAAACCTGACATAGAAAGGAAGTAAACATAAAAATGAAGTCTTTTACCTATGTTGCAAGTTTATTTTGAGAGAGAACGTATGCATGTAACGAGCAGAAACTGCACATTTCCTCCGAAAACAGAAGTGTATTTTGAAAAGACACAATGGGTCTCATTCATGAAACGTGAGCAGAAGGAATTTGTGTGTAAACTGTTGGCAGACGGAAATTTACGTGCATGTCCGCATTCATCAATATTTTAGTAGCTCTGATCTTTTTGTAGCTACTAACAAAATCTACTCCTGCTCCTGACCACTCGTAGTGCTTGTGTAAATTTAGTAAAGCACATAAATATTGCTTTTCACTATTGGAAATTACAGTTTTAATTCGTATTGCGCTCTGTTATGTACACAATACACAGATGCCTTTGAAACACGTAATCTAAACATGACACAATATTAAAAATATAACACATTTAGTTAAATTAGTTGGCAATTAGCAGGTTTAAGATCCAGATTAGGTTCATGATTGTGAATTATCTATGTGAATCGACTCAATAGATTACACGTTCTTTCTACATGTTGAATGATGATAATAAAAATATAGGCTAATTAATAAAATCACAAAAAGGTTGTAAACCTTATGGTCATTACCATATCTGGGTCACTCAGGTGGTGTCAATTCTAATCAAACCTCCCACAATATAAAAGGCCTTCAGTCTTAGTTAATGGTAACAATGGCTGAACTTGTACTTTTGCATGATTTGGCGCAAGGTGCCATTTGGCGAGAAAGGCATTTCAGGGATAGGGCAAATATGTTGGCTGAGAGTGATGAATGGTTGATTAGTCGTTTCCGACTACCAAGACCAATTCTGCTGCATTTATGCAACATTTTGGAGCCTAATCTGACAAGGCCAACAAAACGAAGCCATGCCATCCCTGCACATCTACAGGTACTCTCTGTGCTTGGTTTTCTAGCCACAGGGACCTTCCAACGGGAGATTGGTGACAGGTCCGGCATTTCCCAGCCATCTATGAGCCGCATCCTCCCTGCAGTACTCAAAGGTATCATAACACTAATGCCAGAGTACATTCAATTTCCCTATGGCGCACAACGGCAGGTAGAGGTGATGCAGGGATTCAGGGAGATTGGAAACATGCCAGGTGTCATCAGTGCCATAGACTGCACACACGTACGCATCAAGGCTCCATCTGGTGATGCATTTGCTTACATAAACCAGAAAAACTTTCATTCCGTGAATGTGCAACTGATCTGTGATGCTAAGTGTGTGCTGTTAAACGCTGTGGCACGGTGGCCTGGTGGGACGCATGACAGTTACATCCTGTGCAATAGCGCAGTTGGCAGCCTGCCTATAATTGCATACATTTATATGTAGACACTTACCCTTCTATATCCATAGGGGACGGGTTACCCACTGATGCCATGGCTGATGACCCCGCTGACCAACCCGCAGAGACCACAGGAGCTGGCATATAATGAGGCGCACGCTGCTACTCGGGCCATTGTAGAGCGCACCAACGGGGTCTTGAAGGCACGATGGATGTGTTTTGGACAATAGAGGTGGCACCCTTCTTTATGCACCCGAGAAGGTGTGTCAGATAATATTGGCCTGCTGTGTCCTGCACAACGTGGCCATTAAACAGGGCCTTCCCCTGCCTGAAGTCCCCAATCCAGGAGAACGTGTACCTCCGGAACCAGCTCTTGGACCTCGAAATGCGGCTGCTACATGGACCCGCCAGCTACTTATAGAGTGATTTTAAGGTACGTGTTGCTTAGACTGAATAAGCTATGAACATTTTAGGCCGACATTTTTTGCATAAAGTTATTTTCATTTGTTTTATATTTATATCCAACATCCTGTTTCAGTAGGCTACACCAGTTCATTTTAATGTCATGCTCTTGATAAATGTATAAAAATAGGCTAGAGAGTAGCTTGATTTTATTGTTTCAAGTGTTTTTCCCAGGATAACCAGACATCACACAATACTGACAAAATTATACTTTATTTTTGAGGGCGCAAAAGTGCCTCGCAGATTCCTTTCAAGCTTGTGTTTATTTCTTGTAGGGATGTGTTGATTTGCTGAACTGCTGTAAGTAAGGCCTCCTGATTTCTCAGGACCTCATCCGTAAGGACAGCCGGATCACAGCCTCTTCAGCCTCAGTGCCTGGGTTCAGCAGGGGCAGCAGGAGCAGCAGGTGGTGGAGCCACGAAGGAGCACACGCCAGCTGAAAAAATTATTTGAGACAACACATGATTATTTTTTTTTTTTTTTTTTTTGTGGCTTTGTGATCATTTGAATGATTAAATTTGAAAAATGTTTAATTTACATTGGCTGCAGACTGAATTATTTGGAGCTGTATTAAACAGAGCTTTAGGCTATTAAGATTAAAATAATTTGATGACGATGCATATGCTACAAAACTGCTGTAGGCTATATGTTATCCGTATCATTTGTTAAAATAAATGTTAAATAGCTCTACATTCCGACAGCCATCACTGATTTAGAGTTTATCCATTACGCACAAAACATCTCTGGTTTTCCGTTCCCACTTCATTCAAAACCCCACAAATGAATCTTCTGTTTGTTTGGTGACCACTACGCTATCAGTGATGGTTTTCAGAATGTATTGTGATACAACACCTTACCGTCTGGGTTTGATGTTGCCTCCAGTGGCATGTCGCTGTCTCCATCAGGAATAATTCCTGACAGAGAGGTCTCCCCAATTATGCCAGCAATGCGCTCGTCTGCAGCAGATAGTTGGGACTGTGAGCCTCCTCCTCCTGTGGCTGCTGTGTTTTTTTTGTGTGCGCTAATGCGCTTCTTTGCCTCCAGTTTCATTTCAAACCATTTACGTTTCACCTCTGACATGGTTCCTTTGTACCACGGAGACAACATTAACAGCATCTGTTACCTCCCTCCAGGCCTTTTCTTTGCCTGTCCCTGTCACACCACTACTAACTGAAGAAAATAAAATGTTTTTTCTTAAGTCCACTTCACCCAAAATTATTTCGATCTCCGCTTCGGAAAAATTATTTTTTCTTTCTCTGTCTTTCTTTGTTTGCGCCATGACTGACAGGTCGACAGGATGCACCTACACCTCCTTATATGGTGGGCATTGGATATTCATGGGCGGGGATTTATGCTAATTGCTGATTACCGGGAGCACGCTGTCACTTTACGATGGATTGGCATTCATGATCATACACACGTGTTTACGATCAAATCTGAGTTTCCTGCGGCGTTCCTGAATCCGGAGTAGGTTTTTAGTAGCGTAGGCTTTTATGTGCAAATCTACACACAGATTTATTCACTTTTCATGAATGAGACCCACTGCATGTAAGGAGCGTAGATTATCATGTCGTCCCTGAATATTCAAAGCTGACGCTGGGGGGTACGTAGGGTGACATATTTTGAGGTGTAGGTCCACTGACAAAGCGTCATTATCTGACGAGTTACGATGAGAACGTGTTGCTCCACTTTGTCTTTAGGCTCAACATTAATCCTTTCATATTTTCATACCTTATCCCTCAGGGTGCTCATCCTGCAGCTGAAGAGATTTCGCTACTCTCCCTTCTTTGAGCTTGAGAAGGTTGATGACCCTGTCAGGCTGATAAGGGACATTGCCGGTCTCCTCCACACAGGTAAAGAAAAACAGAAACACAAAAATCAGGCTCAGGTGAAAGTAAACATGTGGACAGTGTGTGCTGTTGTTTTGTGTCCGTGTGAAGCTAACTCTTATGAACTGTGTTCCTTCACAGGATGGAGGCTGCTACAGCTTGGTCAGTGCCATCAGCCATTTTGGCTCCACAGAAAGGGGTAAGAGAAGCACACACTGAAGGCTGAATGTGACCGTCTGTCGTCCTCTGTCACGCTGTAGATAGAAACGTTTCAGGTCCTGATGGTAGTTAGTAGTGGTAGTTACTAGTTTTTAGTGGAACTTTCCTTTTCTGTGTGAAATTAATGGTTATTTTTTCCTATTTTGATTGATAAATTTAGTTATTAGCACTCTGCTTTATTTGGAACTCTTTTCTGCTACCTTCTTATATTTTATGTAGAAAACCAAAAAAGTTTTAAACATCATGTCATATTCAGAATCTTTTTGATACCATTCTCTAAGTTGTAACTAAAGGTTTTATGAATGGTTAAGAAATAAATAATAATGCTTTATAGGTGAGTTACACGCCGAGCTGTCGTGATTCTGAAAAATTCCTCTTTGTCTGTTATCAGTTAACCTTCATAACCTCCACTATGTTTTAAGATATTAATCAAGATCTCTCTGTTAATAGGACACTACATCAGCAAAGGCATCCACCCAGACTACAATCCGGACGAACCAGATGATCAGTGGCTCACCTACAATGATTCAATGGTCTTTGAGACGTCCAGCAAGTTAGTCTGTGAGCAGCAGGAGAGGGGTGCTTACATCCTGTTCTACAAGAGAAGTAAGAGGACAACACCGTCACATCCTTAACTAAAGTCCTGAAGAAGAGAGAGATTTTTAAATGCGCCAACATAGTGTTTATATCAAGTGTGTTATAGTGTTTATATCAAGTGTGTTGTCTTCATTCTCAGTAGTGTAACCCAACTGACGACGTGATGTCGGACTAAGAGACCTGGATACACCACACGGAGACAGGATGACCATCATAGAGCCAGGAGACCCGATGCGGGACAAGGAAGGTAAGTGAGTTACTAAACTTGTCTGTTTTCTTGGTGCAGTTGTTCAACGTGACGGTGGACAACAGATGACCAGGAAAGACGACTTGAGGATGAATGAAGAAAATGTCCCGTGCCCAGGAGCAGCTGACAGTTCCCTTGCCCTTAGGAGGATGGGCCCCCCCAGAGAGCCTGGTTCCTCCCAAGATTTCTTCCTCTGGTGGGGAGTTTTTCCTTGCCACTGTCGCCTCACAGTCGCTGGACAGCAGGACAGACCCAACTCATCTCCTCAGCATCGACACCGCAGTTGTAGAGATGGTCCTGCATTGTGCCAGAGTATGGCTTGCTCTCTGGGGAGAACTACAAAAAGAAAATCAAAGAAAATAAATACTATTGGACTATTGGCTTCATAATATAGCACCAATTCCAAAAAAAGTTGGAACATTGTGTAAAATGTAAATAATAACAATCAAATCCTTTTTGACTTATATTCAAAATGAATAAAGTCCAAAGACAAGATATTTCATGTTCAAAATGATAAACATATTGTTTTTTGTAAAATACGCACTTATTCTGATTTTGATGCAAAAAAGTTGGGACAGGGGCAACAAAAGACCGGGGAAGTTGTTGAATGCTCAAAAAACACCTGTTGGAACATTCCACAGGTAATTAGGCTAATTGATAAATGATCGTATCATTTACCAACAGGTACAGGGGGCATCTTAAAAAGGCTCAGGTGTTCACAAGCAAGGATGGTCACTTTTTGAAAAACTGTGTGGGCAAACAGTTTGAGAACAACTATTCTCAATGCACAATTACAGAGAATTTAGGGATTTCACCATCAACAATCTATAATATCATCAAAAGATTCAGAGAATTCTCTGCATTTAAGGGGCACAGGTTCAGTCCAATACTCTGCACGCTGGAACAGAGAGCTGCTGAGTCACTGACGTCCGCTGAATGCACACAAACAGCAAACAGTTCAAAGGTGTGCAGCGGTACAGTTAGGAAGCAGACAGGAAGTGGCATCAGATAAGCAGGGGGTTCGATACAAGGGGAACACACAAGGGAAGCCAACACACCTGTGAGGAGCCGACTGTAGGTAGGTTGTAACCATTGAGGAACCAGTGGTGATGATGAGTGCATTCTGTGGCGGACACACAAAGGCAGAATGTGCAGCCATGCTGTAAGGTAATCCACAGTGCAAGAAATCACAGGCAGCAGAACATGTAAACTCACAACAGAGAGCTGACTGAGTCAGAGGCAGTGCCAGACACTGTGGACATCCAGGGCTTAAGTCTGGTCTAACGGGAGCGTACCTATGTTTCCAGGGTTCTATGTTTTCCAGGTTCTGTGTTCCCCACTTAACCCTGCAAAAAGGTTCTATGTTCCCCACTTACAAAAAAAGGTTCTATGTTTCCCGGGTTCTATGTTGCCCACTCAACCAAACGGGAAACATAGAACCCTTTTTGTGTAAACAGGGAACATAGAAGCTTTTTTGCAGAGTTAAGTGGGGAACATAGAACCCTGGAAACATAGGGATGACCCCGGTCTAACTAGGGGGGTCCAGGGGCATGGTCCCCCGGGAGAAAATTTTGAAAAACAACCCCTTAAATGGTGGCTTCAGGCAACTTTTAAGGGAATTATAATGGCAAAATTTTGACTTAAAATCAAGCCCCAACCTCCGGGGGAGACGAGTGAAACCAATGCGGAAGTGCCAAAAACTGCAGTTCACTGACTGTCCACTTGAGGCTGGCTCCGGAAGTGAGTCAATTCCCATAGACCCCCATGTTAAAATGTCCAACTTTAGAGCAGAAATAAACATGTTTACAGCCTGGTACAAAAAATGGTTTTGGTCTCTATAGTTAATTTCCCCTTTCATGACAACTCTGGCGGGGGTGAATTTTTTTCTAACTCTTCCGTTTAAATGTTATTAAGGTTTGAAATTGCGCATAATTAAGGGCGTGGTCACTTTGACTGACAGGTGGCACCATCACAGGTGGCTAACTAGCATGCTAACTAGCCACTGGCTCCGCTGCGGAGCTGAGCCTCGACTCGGCCGTCTGCTCGGCGTCATCTCAGCCAATTTGTGCCCATGTTCAAGGCATTGAACCTGTCCTCTCAGCCGTGTTTGTGCCTTTCGGATAATTTTTCAGGCAAATATTGGAGTAATATGGCTTGCTGTTCGACTAATTATACCAACAGACTGTCCAAGAAGTCTGTGCTGCAGGTTTTTCGGTAAGTGCAATTCGGAAATTCTAGCATTATTTTATTTATGTTTATATGTTAGCACTAATTAGCGGTCACCATCTAGCTTGTCAGCAGCGTGTATCGGTGTCTGCGGTCACCACCTAGCTTGTCAGCTTATTACTATATTATTAAGTCTTTATTTAGGACATGTAAAATCACGTTGATACCGGAGGTCTCATTTTCAAATGCGACCTGTATCACAGCAGCAACATCCACATCAAGTTACAGAGCCACAGACAACACGATACAACACAAGCTTAGCTCGTTAACTAGCTAACTAGCTAGCTAACGGTTAGCCTTCGAGCAAGACGCCAGTCCGGGGATGCATCGAAGTCAGAGCCTGACAGAGAAGTGTTAGGATTTAGGCATTTAGGGGGAGAATATTTTGAACAAAAGGCTGAGGTTGTGTGAGGTTTGAAAATAAAGGACCACCACGTTAGTTAGCTAACGTGATGCAATGTTACTGTCATATGAGCAGTGTAACGTTAACGAGCGCCTGTCATGGGCAGCCCACTCTGACATCTCTCCACTTAGTGCATGTATAGGTCCAGTTTGTGCATGTGTGTGTTCGGACCTGTGTGTAATTGACAACAGAGTGAAAAATTGAATTTCCCCTCAGGGATTAATAAAGTATATAAAATAAAAAAAGTAACATTAAGGCTATACTTGTGTATGTGAATTAAAAAGTGGCGAACTGTGTGAAATGACAATAAGGTGTGTAACGTAATTAAAAAAAACTGTGACATTTGACTGTCACATATAAAATATTAATTACCCAGATAGCACACATACATCTGGCCGACGTCGGCCTGAGGACTACACATCGGCCCTGAATTTATGACGTCTGACAAGCGTCGGCCGCATGGGCAGGTATCTTTAAATTTAATACTCTTTTGTCCCAGCTCATCAAACGTCTCTGTTACGTTGGCTTTGGGTCGGCCCAGTGCTGTAGAATATACCCNACAAGCGTCGGCCGCATGGGCAGGTATCTTTAAATTTAATACTCTTTTGTCCCAGCTCATCAAACGTCTCTGTTACGTTGGCTTTGGGTCGGCCCAGTGTCGTAGAATATACCCGCCCACATACGGAAGTCGCCACAGAGGCGGAATTTCATCTCCGCGGTGTTTGTTTGGAACTGAGCTCGCAGGACACAGCATCTCA
>NC_065521.1:14170715-14180280 GCF_006386435.1 Epinephelus moara | reverse complement strand
TCCTTTGGGCCAATGAAGAAAATATCTTAATGCCAGGATGCTGGAGGTGAAGCTGGTGCAGGTCCTCCTTCATCATGCTGACCAGCTTGACACTGCTGACCTTCCCCATGTCATTGCCGCCACAGTGGATGAAGAGGACATCTGGTGCTGCTCTTCCTCGCAGGGAGTGGGAAAAGAAGGAGAGAAGGCATCCCCACTGCAGTCCACCCAAGTCAAACCAGCAGACACGGACGCCTGGCATACTGAGGGTGCTTCCCAAGGTCTCTGCAGCTCTCTGGACACCACGCCGGACATAGCTGTCACCAATGATCCACACTGTGCATATGAAAGTAAAATGAGTGTAATAAATTATTAGCGTTATATATTTAAAAAAAGTTGAAGCGTTTTTTTTTTTTTTTAAAGGTAACAGCTGAATCATTGTTTAAAGGTTTGTTGTATAATGTTAGTTTCAGCTATACTCAACTTACCTCAAGTTTCGTGAGGGAGCTGGCATCAAGGGAGCAGACAACACCACAGGGCTAGCCAAAGTAGCGTAGCTTCTTAGCCTCGTAGCTTCTTAGCCTAGATACTTAGCCTTAGCTAACTTAGCAGCGCCGAGCGAGGTGGGCGTGTTTAGGCAACCAGGCTTCCTTCGGCCCGCCTCTTTGCCCATTTTTGATTGTCCGGGAGTTGGGTGGAGTCAGGCACTGCCAAGATGGCGACGTCCAGAGGGGAGTATTTTGAGCTTCAAATCCACTCTTCAGAAACGGACGGGTGACGTCACGGTGACTACGTCCATTATTTTATACAGTCTATGCTTAAAATATGAGACTGACCTACAATAGAACTGTATACTCAACCTGCTGCCCCTTGCTGTGAATCATCTTCCTCCTCTTCCCTGACTTCCCCTGACTTATATGTGTGTCAAAGTAAATGCAGTGCATTGTTTATAATATAGCCTACTGTAATATAATATAATATAATATAATATAATATAATATAATATAATATAATATCTAATACCAAATATCAGCTTCAATGGATAGGTGGAAAACATTATGCCCTTATTCATCCTGTAATTGTGCACAATGGACTAGGCTGAATTATGGAAAATAATAATGTTGAAAGAAGCCTATTAAATCAACACAATGCAAACATATTGCTAACCAATGCATTGTTAATACTTTGTTTGCATCTTTATCTTGGATGTGGTTGAGTGACAGAAAGAAAGGGGTCAAAGTTCAATCAGCCGTGGAACAGGGGCTTACAGAACGTGACGCAAGCCACTTGCTACGTTGCTAACGCTAACCTTCAGACAGTAGAGGATGGTGGCAGACAAACTTGTAATGAGAACGTAGCAAATGTAACCTTTCTATTCTACTTCAATAAAATCTGAGTTAACACAGCATGTCAACCACGGATATTTTATTTTCTTAAGTTACTCTTGGATTTCTAAAGTCTTTGGTGGACATAACGTCAGGTAATGTTATGCTTTTGTAGACTATTTGCAACATCAACACTATAAGACAATGTTTATGCCAGAAAATGGATCGTAATGGTGACTTCTCTGACATTATAACCAAGATTGGTATCATAAGTATCTAATGTTGCTAGATGAGGTTTCAGTTTCACATCAAGAGATATTTCATAAGTTCTTAAGACAACTTATGACAACTTATGAGTTATTCTATAATTAGGGGTACATTTCACATCAACCAAAAGGTGAAGAAATCACTATAACTTTTTTGATAAACAATGTTGTTGTTTCCATAATATACCCCCTGAATGTGCTAAATTCATTAATTGCCATGCTTAATCTCAAATTACTTTTTAAATATTTTAATGAAAATAAAAACTGTTGATTCATGAATTTGTCAACTGTGTTACTGACAAATGTTGTGTCATAGAAAACATGAATGAAGTACTACACATTTTGTTCTTTTTTAATTTGTTTTAAAGTTCTAGAGTCTATTCACCAGGGGCTTAAAGGTTTTCTGTCTAACTGCTTTCAAAATATGAATTTCGAGCTGGATACTGGACATTCTATAGGATACTATCATCATGGATGAGTATTTTTCCAACATAAATCCACATTACGCTGAATTTAGAGTTATTCAACATCCTTATGCAAGACTTCCCTCAATAGTGATACCCCACACCATTTTTGTTACAGTTTAGTCAACATTGAATAGATTTATAACAAAAAACTAGTAAGTAACACAGTTGACAGACAATGGAACACAGTTGACAAAGTAACACAGTTGACCAGTCGCATAACATAGCCACACAGCCATGTGGAACAGGCAAACAGAAACCAGGGATGTGGAAACAGAAATCTTTGTTGAGAACATAAGTTGGTTGAGAACAGCTGAGTGGTTTACTGGGGAGGAGGCGAAGCAGGAGAGTCAGAGGCAGGCGAGGTCGGCAACGAGAAAGCAGTCCGGGGACACACGCTGGGAAGTTTTCCATTGGAATGACAGAACAATCTGGCAACGAGGGTCTGTGAAGCTGGGCCCGTATTCACAAAGAATCCTAAGACTAAAAGTAGCTCTTAGTGACATCTTTATTAGAATTTTCCCTTGGTAAGATAAAAGTTATTCACAAAGCATCTTAGGCCTTAAGAGAGCTCCTAAGGTGAAAAACAGTTAAGAGGAGGGAGGAGGACTTTTAAGAAGCCTAAGAGTGTCTTAAACAGAGAAGATGGCGGAAAGACAGAGAGGAAGGAGAGATATTCTCCGTATATTGAACGACAGTGATTTAATAAGACGCTACTGGCTTGATCATGCAGGGATAATGTTTGTGGTTGACCTCATCAGGGATGAGCTTACTTTTCCCACCCAGCTTAGTAACGCAATAACGCCCGCTTTGGATTGCAGCACGTACCAGCGCTTCTCACACTCATCGCTTGTGCGTAAAAGGAGAGGGAACGACGTATTGATTTGTCGGGCAATGCGCTCCCAAGCCTGCCTCTTCCCTTGTGCCGTGATCCCAGGACCAAATTTCCCTCTTAAAACTCCTTTGTTCTCCTCCACGAGCTGTGCCAACAGCAGGCACTGCTCTTCTGTCCAGTTCGGCTTTCTCGTTCTTTTTTTCTCCATTTCGTTTGTTGTTTTGGTCATTCTGCCAAATCAAACCGCTTTTTACAAGGAGGCCAGCAATCACAGTAATTGCTGACAGCTGAGTCTGCGTCCACCATTAATATCAAATAAATTAAGTAGTACAATTACCAGCGCGGTGAGTAAACATAATAAGCAAATCAATATAATAATCGGCATGTGAATGAGGAACGTTCAAACATTTTGAAGCTGTGTAACAATTAATTTAATTTTGCTGAGTTTCATCATCATGGCATAAAATTATTTTCNTTGCTCTCAGAAACTTCCTGAATCACTCTTAAGCTAAGATTCCTTGCAAGGAATTTTTAGGCTAAGTTAGGAGCTCTCTGAGAGGACTCTGAGAATCTTTGTGAATACGGGCCCTGCAGTTTTTATAGTGGCAGGGAGGCCCAGGTGAGTGGAGTTGGCTTGACGGAATCGAGCATAATGATGAGACAAATGCAGTGATGGAAAGTAACTAAGTATATTTACTCAAGTAGCTACTGTAATTAAGTATAATTTGGATGTACTTGTACTTTGGGTATTTCCATTTTGTGCTACTTTATACTTAGAGGGAAATATTGTACATTCTACTCAGGCTACATTTATTTGATAGCTATAGTTACTTTTCAGATAGTTTGTTTTATACTAAGCTACACAAAATTGGAGTAGTTACTGAGGAACTAAGGTATACAAAATTAGAGTAATTACTGAGGAACTAATGAGGAACTTACTATTAGTTAATGGTCAGTTCTTCAGTAACCCCTGATCAAATTTCAGAGGAGTAGTTACTGAGGAACTAACTATTAGTTAATGGTAAGTTCCTCAGTAAGTCATGATCAAATTTCAGAGGAGTAGTTACTGAGGAACTAATGAGGAACTAACTATTAGTTAATGGTCAGTTCTTTAGTAACTCATGATCAAATTTCGTAGAGGAGTTAATCACAACATAATGATTAGTGAACTGGTTACTTCATCAGTACAGAATCATTACTCAATAACCTGTCCATTAGTTAACCTTTTTATGTCGTAAAAAGTAAAGTGACACATAATAAGTAGTCTTTCATTACTTCATCATCATCTTTACAATTAGTTCCTTTACAAAAAAAATCACAGACAGCAGGATTCTTGAGAAGAGTTTTATTCATTATTTTCAGACCACATACACATTAATATGACCATCCATGTTAATCTGTACAAGTTGCTGACACACCAAACCGACATCAAAGAACTAGCGGCGACGAAAGCCAACTGTTGCATCATCTACGTCGCCTCGCATCACCCTGTGTCAGTTGCATTTGAACACACTACAAAGACTACAAACGACGGCAAAGTAGCACGTACATTCTGCGCCTGCGTGAGAGGAAATAACGCAAAAAGGGAAACCGGAAGTTCGATGAATGCATGAGATTAACAAAGTAGCGAAGTGACAGAGTGGTACATCCTGTCAGCCGACGGGTTTCCATTCTGTGCAGCCGAGCACTGCTGCACCTCCACGGACTGTTACATCCAGACGGTCCCAGTGTTTACTCCGCAGGCTCCACTTCACTCAGCTTCACTCTGCAGGCTCCACTTCACTCAGCCGGGGCTAGCTGGGAAGCTACCGGAGGCTAACTGGCTGTGCTTCCCTCCGGTCATGCTGCGGCTAACGCTCCGCTAGACTCACAGCTAGCTCCGGTTTGTTATTCAGGTTAAAGTGGGAAGAAGCAGCGGGTCTGTGAAGTGGAGCCTGAGGAGGAAGCACCTGTTAGCCCCGGTTTCACTACAGGCAGATTCACTCGCTACAGTGGTGAGGAAATAAAACCTGAACAGCCAATCAGAGTGATCTCTCTCACCGACAAGCTCCGCCGCCGATTCAACATGCTCAATCGGCCGAAACTGTGGAATGAATGAGGAACTAACTATTAGTTAATCATTACCTACCCTTTTTGTGTACCCTAAAGTAAAGTGAGACATCAAAATGAGTAGGTAATGATTCAGTATTCATTACCTACTCACTTTGATGTCTCACTTTACTTTAGGGTACAAAAAAAGAGTAGGTAATGATTAATTAACAGTTAGTTCCTCATTAGTTCCTCAGTAACTACTCCTCTGAAAATTGATCAGGAGTTACTGAAGAACTGACCATTAACTAATACTTAGTTCCTCATTAGTTCCTCAGTAACTACTGTAATTTTTGTGTACCTTACACAAAAAGAGTAACTAATGAGTAGGTAATGATTCAGTACTCATTACCTACTCATTTTGATGTCTCACTTTACTTTAGGGTACACAATGATTAAGTAATAGTTAGTTCCTCATTAGTTCCTCAGTAACTGCTCCTCTGAAATTTGATCAGGAGTTACTGAAGAACTGACCATTAACTAATAGTTAGTTCCTCATTAGTTCCTCAGTAATTACTCCTCTGAAATTTGATCCGGGGTTACTTAAGAACTGACCATTAACTAATTGTTAGTTCCTCATTAGTTCCTCAGTAACTACTCTAATTTTGTGTACCTTATTGTAAAGTGTTACCAAAAGGAATGGATTGAAATAAAAAGAGAAAGGTTGAATATAAAACCCAGACGGCAGACCATCTGATATCTTAATGAAATCCCAGTTTAATTAGGCCTTCTTGTAGCCAGATGTGAACTGGATGAGTTTCGCCAAAATGTTTAATTAAAAAAGGTGCATTCACCTTAGTGCATGAGCAGTTTATTGATGGATCGTGCAAAGTTTGCTTTAGATAACTTGTGAACTGCTCTTTCAGGTCAGCAAGACCAATAGCATGCACATTTTCAGGTGACTAATGCCCCTGAAATGCAAGTGTGTCTGGTCCTGAGGCCTTATTACAGAAAAAATATTTTTACTGCTAGTCCTATCTTAAGTTTCAAAGATAGGAAAAATCATATCTTCCTATTACAGAAGCAATTTCTAAACTCATGGCTGTGTCCTCTTATCTCAGACCTCCAATCTTATCTTCAGAAATCCTATATACAACTATAACTGTAAATTTGATTCTTCAATCGGCACTCGCCCTGTCAGGCTTGTATCTGTGATTAGAATGTATTGGTAGGCTAAACTAGATGGACAAGCCACAATATCAACAGCTCTCACTTGTCACTGGCTACCTAGATGGCTATCATGGACAAAAAGGATGAACATTCAATTTTAGCTACAAGGAGTCTGAGGCACTACACATACTGGAGGACATCGAATAAATTCAAAATTATTATTTTATCAATATATACCCATAAATGGTTAATTGACTCCCACTTGTATAGTGCCTTTCTGCTAACCACTCAAACGCTTTTACACTACAGAGCCACATTCACACACACATTTACAAACTGGTGGCCGAGGCTACTGAACAAGGCACCCAAACAGTTACACCCACTCACACCATCAAATGCAGTTTGGGGTTTAGTATCTTTCTCAAGGATACTTCGATACACAGACTGGAGGAGCTGGGGATCTTCTGATGACCCGCTCTGCCTCCTGAGCTACAGCCACCCCAGCAGTGAATACAAGGTCCTTGAAATTTAAAATGTCATCTCACGGTTTGAGAAGTCTTTCAATCATATTTTGGTGAGACCAAAGAAAAGAAGTGAGGTTAGACTTTGCTTTGTGATCAGTTATAACCAATACCCCATCTCCACTGTCACTGTTATTATCATACAGACCTAGCAACAATGCTGCTGCAATTTTTGGCAGTTATTTTGAATTTAGGATGAATCTATGCCATCCTACTTTCTTCTTTAAGACAGTTCTGTTTCTATCCTAAGGTCAGATTTATTCCTAAGTACAGTTAGGAAACAAGTTTATGTAATACCAGAATTCCTAAATGTCATCCAAAACTGAGATAAGATAGGATTTCAGCAGGGTTCGACATAAGCAATGGCCCGATGGCCTAGGGCCAATCAAAAAGTATGTCAGGCAAGTTGACTGACAGGTCACAGGCCCGATCGGGCCAGTTACGCTGTAAGGCTTTTTTTTTGTCAGGGGAACAACTCCAGCAGATTTTTATACAATACAATAACGTTTATTTGTTTAAGAAGGGACAGTGTACATCAATAAACATTCCTTTTAAAGAAAAGAAAAAAAAGAAAATGCAGATGCACCCAATTGCAGCCAGGGGCTGATTTACATCGGTAGTCCCCCTGCCAGATGTTTACCAGCATAGTTCCTAAAAGATTTTATATATTGCGCAGGCATACTTGAACTGAAATTATCAAAAGTAAGAAGATTATATTTCTGGAGTATGTGGCAGTGATGATACGATACAGGTTTTTTGTCCAATATTTTGAGCGCTCTTTTGTACAGAGAATCAATCTGAGTAAGTGCAGCTTTAGAAGTGAACGACCAGTTAGTGAATCAATATTCGATGTGAGAGAAGACCATTGCATGCATAAACACCCTAGCTGACGCTGTTGTCAAAGAAGGCCTTAGTAATTTGAAATTGGAGAGATTGAATTTGATTGTTCTCGAGATCTTTTTAGTGTGGCTCTTGAAGGTGAGGATTGAATCCAGGATGACCCCTAGATACTTGAACTCATTAACTAGTTAGGATGACCCCTAGATACTTGAACTCATTAACTAGTTCAAGCTCCTCTCCTCCTAGGAAGACACCAGAGTGTGTAAGGTCCTTCGGTTTTTTAGAAAAATACATACAGACAGTTTTTTTTGTATTTAACAGTAGACATGAGTAGACATTGTGAGTATGCGGGCAGCCTCTTGAATAGTTTTTGCTGATGTTTGTAAAACTGCGTCGTCTGCATACATTTGTATATGGGTGTTTTTGCATACAAGTGGCATATCATTAACATAAAGTGAAAATAATATAGGTCCGAGGATCGAACCTTGTGGGACCCCAACTGAACATGTACGAAGAGGTGACTTAACCCCCTCAACAACAACACACTGTTTCCTATTAGTTAAATATGATTTTATCCACATGGTTGCCTGATCTGAGAAATTAAAAGAAGAGAGTTTGTTTAACAGCACTGCGTGATCAAATGTATCAAATGCTCTTTTCAGGTCCAGGAATACTGCACCAACACACACTGATTTATCAAGAAACTGTTTGGTTTTCTCCAAAAATAAATTAATTGCCGACTCTGTTGAGTGATGTTCCCGGAAGCCAAATTGTGCGGGGTGCAACGGAGTATGGCCAAGGTTCAGATGTTCAGTTAGTTGTGTAAGCACACATTTTTCAATTATTTTGGAGGTGATTGGCAGGATGTTAATAGGCCTATAGTTACTCATGTCTGTCCTGCTTCCAGACTTGAAGATGGGATTAACTATGGCAGTCTTCCAAGAGGATGGAACAACTAAGTTTCGTATAGATAAATTAACTAGATGTGTGATTGGTCCAGCCAGAGAATCTTTATTGGCTTTTAAAAACATGGTGTCAAGACCGTAGATGTCCTTGGCCTTGGAATTTTTTAGCGAGCCGGTAATGTTAGCCACTTCAGCTTCTGTGACCTGTTGTAAATTAAATACCGGCAGCACATAATTGATAGGGACCGAGCCATACTCTGAAGGGGGCAAAAGTTTGGATATGTCTTCCACTTATTGTAAAAAAAAATTGTTTAGTTTGGTAGCCAGAATGTCTGGACCTCTCACTAGTTTATTATCAATAATAAGTTCTAATTCATAGTTATTTTGTTTATTCTGTTTACCCGTTAGTTTATTAATATTATGCCAAATTTTTTTCCCGTCACCCTTAGCACTCTCCATGATTGCTATAAAAATTTTTGCTTTGGCCTTCCGCATTGCCTGAGTTACCTTGTTCCTTGCAGCAGTGAATTTTAACCGGTCTGTGGTTAAGCCGGACTTTAAGAAAGTCTTAAGAAGAAGATCACGCACTTTCATCAAGTTAAGACAATCAGGGTTTAACCACGGTAGTGATGCTTTTCTTTTCTTTTGGCTCAACCTCCTGGAGAAAGATTCCATTATTTTTCTGATGTGTTCATGAAGGGAATCTGTGCTGTTGTCAATGTCTTCACAGGAGGTGATCTTATTCCAGTTCCGTTTTTTTAAGGCCAAATTAAGATTTTCTTGCTGGCTCTTTGGGATGAAATTAAAAGCAGGGTTCAACGCTAAGGTTTTTTTTCACTTGCCTGGTCGGGCAAGTTGGTCAGAGATCTACTTGCCCGAAGTCAGTTTTTACTTGCCCTATAAAAATTGTTTAATTTGAGCGGCTATCAAATAACTGCAGTCATTTTTATGTTATGTAATGTTTATTCACACTGTATTTATTAATTAAAACAACATATGTCATGTATTGTAGCTTAATTCCTACATAAAAATGACAGG
Source organism: Epinephelus moara (assembly GCF_006386435.1). Classification (NCBI taxonomy): domain Eukaryota; kingdom Metazoa; phylum Chordata; class Actinopteri; order Perciformes; family Serranidae; genus Epinephelus; species Epinephelus moara. The sequence continues at coordinate 14,170,909 of NC_065521.1, read as the reverse complement.
GCTTAAAGTGAAAAATTTGTCAATCGTTCTCCGTCTATAATTTTGCGCCCTACTTGAGCCATGCCCACCTCTATTTATTTTTCACCCCTCTCTCCAGTTCTGCTGTATTAACACCGGGTTTAATATATTTTGCTTCCATCTCTCTGCCCTGCTCTACTGTACTTCAACGCTACTTAGCTCTCTCTCTACTCTAC
>NC_065521.1:14165788-14170548 GCF_006386435.1 Epinephelus moara | reverse complement strand
TATTTTTAGCAACTTGCCCAATCGGGCAAGTGAGTTGTTAGTTTACATGCCCGACCGTGAGTTTTACTTGCCCCGGGCAATCGGGCAATCCTTATTGTTGAGCCCTGAAAAGTATTTTTACTATTACATAAGTATCTGGATGAGTTGGAGAAGCGTGACTTGGTGAGCTTTCTGGAGAAGAAAATTGCATTATGGTCAGATAAACCAGTTAAAAGATTATGGGTTTTAATAATACGTTCTGGTTTATTAGAGAAGAGCAAATCAATTCTGGTTCTGGATCTAGTAGTAATTTTGGTTGGTGTCTCTATGAGTTGAGATAAATTCAGATGTTCAGTTAACTGTTTTAGATTTTTCCTGTCTGCCTTACTGTCCCAGTTTATATTAAAATCGCCTAGAATTATGACTTCTTTGTTGTGATCACATGCTTTAAGTACGGCTTAAAATTGATCATAGAAATCCTTCTTAGCAGTGGGTTTTCTGTACAGGCATAACACAGTAAATGACATCTCCGGAGAAAGTACAATATTTACCCCAACACATTCAATTTCAATACTAGAGGGCCAAATAATTTGTTTACACTTTTATTTATACCCAGGCAATGTTACTGCAGCTTCAGGTGATGATTGGGTCAACCATGTTTCAGATAATCCCATGACATCAATATTAGAGCCATTTAATTATTGTTCCAGTTGCTCTCTTTTCGGGACCATAATCCTGATATTTAGATGACCACCAAGGAGCCCTTTTTTACAATGTGGATCCCAAATTATCTTGGCCTGATGTAGCATTGAAAATATCTTTGTCGACCTAAATTTTTTGAACACTGGTTTCCCATAAGTGGTTTTGAGTTTATACTTGCCATCACATGTGTGTGTTAAAACTGTACCCTTATTATCTATTAATCTTGTAGCCAGCAGTTCAGTGGCCGTTTTAGAGGTACTGTAGCCAGGCCCAGGTGGTGCTGGTCCCCCGGCTAGAAGGCAGCAGCTGTTTTGGGGATACCAGGACCGCGACATAGTGGCGCTAGCCCCCCGGCTAACGCTGCTGGTGGAAGAAGCCCCGCCGCCGTCTCGAGGATACCATGATCGGGACATAGCGGCGCTAGCCCCCCGGCTAACGCTGCTGGTGGAAGAAGCCCCGTCGCCGTTTCGAGGATACCATGATCGGGACATAGCGGCGCTAGCCCCCCGGCTAACGCTGCTGGTGGAAGAAGCCCCGTCGCCGTTGGTTTAGCAGCCGTCTTGAGGATACCATGAGCGGGACCTAGCGGCGCTAGCCACCCGGCTAACGGCGCTGATGGATGAGGCCTCACAGGCCTCGGTTCGGCAGCCGTCTCGAGGATACAAGAGCCGTGACCTAGCGGCGCTAGCCCCCCGGCTAACGCCACTGGTGGAGGAGGCCCCACAGGCGTCGGTTCAGTAGCCGTCTTGTTGATATCAGGGCCGGGACCTAGCGGCGCTCGCCCCACGTCTAACACCGCTGGTGGAAGAGGCTCCATAGGCGTTAGTTCGGTAGCCGTCTCAAGGATACCAGGGCCGGGACATGGGTGGACATCTCCCGACATGAGCAGACAGATGAGGAGGACACAAAGGGCACAAACTCCTCCCCGCCTGCCGTTTTCATTGTGATGGCAGAGGGGACGCCATGGGCACCTCAGCAGATCTTTAACTGTTGCGTGTCCTAAGCCTGGGTGTTTGTTTGCCAAGTGATCGTCCAGGATGTAGAAGTTGGGAAAGTTTGTCATCTGTTCACCGACAGTTTGGGTATCTGTGAGAGTGGCTTTTTGTCTTAACGTAGTCGTCAGGACCATTAACAGCACATAGAAGCAGCGTGCCGTGACCGATGACACCGCCGCTGCTGCCGCCATCTTTCTTCTTTCTTCTATCCCACTTTTCTCAAGCCTTCAGTGGATTTATTGGGCTTTTTGGCCAAAGGTGCCCTCACCTTTGTGCAGTGAAATGCCGGAGGAGGGGGAAACGTGCCGGTGCGCTTGTGCATCTCCGCCAACGCGGACATCGCACACCGCTGCCAGGTATATTTCTCTCCAACGTGCGTTCGCTGGCCAATAAACTGGATGAACTTCAGCTACTGATGGTGAAAAATGAAGACTTTCTACATCTGCAGTTTTGTGCTTAACGGAGATGTGGCTGTGGATCGATACCACAATCTGCACTGCAGCTGGCAGGCTTCCAACTCTTTAGAACGGATCGTAACACGGAACTCTCTGGCAAAACTAAAGGTGGCGGTATCTGTTTTTATACTAATAGTGGCTGGTGTAATGACGTGACAGTGATCCAGCAGCACTGCTCTCCTGATCTGGAATCTTTTTTCATCAACTGCAAACCTTTTTACTCCCCCCATGAGTTTGCTTCATTCATTCTGGTCAGTGTTTACATCCCACCGCAGGCCAACGTGCAGGAGGCACAGCGCACGCTCGCCGACCAGATGTGGAGCGGTCTTACCCAGACTTCTTAGTTATTGTCCTTGGCGACTTTAACAAAGGTAACCTCACCCATGAACTCCCCAAATACAAACAGTTTATAAAATGTCCGACCAGAGAGAAGAATATCCTGGATCACAGTTAGGCCTACACAACTGTTAACAACGCCTATCACCCGGTCCCCCGCGGTGCACTGGGCCACTCTGACCACAACACCGTCCACCTGATTCCCTCATACAGGCAGAAGTTAAAGCTCTGTAAACCTGTTGTGAGGTCATCTAAGAAGTGGATGAGTACACAGAGGCTGTGACATCATCCATCAGCTTCTGTGAGGACTGCTGTATATACCATCACGCACTACGGTGAGGTATAATGGAGTTAAATGAAATGAAGTTAAATGAAATGAAGTTTTATAGACATTTTCTCTCTCTCTCTCTCTCTCTCTCTTTTATTTATTTATTTTTTTTCACTTGGGCCAGTAAGAATATACAAGGGGCCAGTAAAACTCTGAACTACTGGCCCGGGGGGCCAGTGGGGAAAAAATGTTATGTTGAACACTGATTTCAGACTTTGGATGTTTCTGTAATGAGGCCCCTGAAAACTACATATTCCAATTCCATCCATCCATCCATCCATCCATCCAGCCAGCCAGCCAGCCAGCCAGCCAGCCAAGTAATGCACCCAAGAGGTCCATCAAGAGGTCCATCACCCCAGGAAGGCTTTCCAGCTCCTCCTGAGGAACCCCAAGGCGTTCCCAGGCTAGATAAGATATGTCATTCCTCCAGCGTGTTCTGGGTCTGCCCCAGGGCCTCCTACCAGTGGGACATGCCTGTTACACCTTCAGCGGGAGGTGCCCAGGAGGCATCCTGATCAGATCCCAGGAACCATCTCAACTGACCCATTTTGATGCAAAGGAGCAGCGGTTCTACTCCGAGTTCCCTCTGGATGTCCGAGCTCCTTACCCTAACTCTAAGGCTGAGCCCAGCCACCCCACGGAGGAACTCATTTCGGCCACTTGTAGCCGCAATCTCATTCTTTTGGTCACTACCTAGAGCTCATGACCATATGTGAGGGTTGGGACATAGATCCACGATGGTCCGATGCAGCAACTGCATCAATCTGAGGCCATGATTCTTTGCCAGAAACCGGTGGATTGAACAGAACAGCTAGATTTCTCTGAGGCTTGGATTCACCAAGGTGCCAACTCATTCTACAGGGGTCCAGCTACATCCTGATCTGAGCCCAGCTTATTTCGGCATCATGCTCATTTTTGAAACATGTATTACTGGTCACTTTGTCTCTTAGCTACTAACCCATTTCATGTTTCTGCAAATCACTGTTACACAGAATGGTTCTTTGCACTGCATACTCACAATCTAATCTGCATATTGCAAACCAAAGCATCAACCATCACTGACATGTGAAATTAAAATAAAACATGCTTAGCGGACAACTTTTTTTGTGAAGCTCAGTAGCTATGACTTGCATGAGTGCTAGATAAAACTGTCCTTTTTTAATTGTTGCAATTGTTTTTAGCTGCTCTAGTGGCCGGTTGGCCGGTCTGACAGTCAACCATTTTGGTCCAGACTCTGATATATCAACAACTACAAGAAAGATGTCATAAAATTCTGGTCACTGACTTTGACGATCACCTGACTTTTCATCCAGCACCACCAGCAAGTCTAAATATTAAATTACCCAGGAATATATCTCAACTTAAACTGGATACACAGAGGATTTGGTACAGACATTCATGGCTGCCATTACACTGCATCCTAATGACTTTGGGGATCATCTGACTTTTCACCTTGTGCCATCATCAGGGGAAAATTTCAGTGTGTCCAACACTTTGCTTTAAGATCAAATATCTGTAAAACTAATGACATCCTCGTCAGCTTCAGCTGCACTTTTTCTGTAGCACCAATGTTAGCATTCTGACATGCTGAATTTAGAACATGCTCTAACACTGTATCTAAGTTCAGCCTGACAGCTGCTAGTCTGGCTATAGACTTGCAGTCTTGTTGAGATCTGAAAGAAACCGCTGTGACAGTTGGATGAGTGGTGCTTTGACTCCCATGTGAAATGCACTTCAGGTGCACATGCCTGTCTTCTGTGACCTTTTTTCCCCAACATACAGCTGAGACAGACTGGCTGGAAACACAGTTCACCATCTCGGCTGACCATTCACTGCAACAGCTACTGCAACACAGTCCAATTGTCAGCAGTTGAAGGCCTTCAGCCTGTGTGTGTGTGTGTGTGTGTGTGTGTGTGTGTGTGTGTGTGTGTGTGTGTGTGTGTGTGTGTGTGTGTGTGTGTGTGT
>NC_065521.1:14135088-14164628 GCF_006386435.1 Epinephelus moara | reverse complement strand
TTGTGTTATCTTTGACTAATGTTTAAATTTGTTTGATGATCTGAAACATTTAAGTGTGGAAAACATGCAAAAAAGTAAGAAATCAGGAAGGGGGCAAACACTTTTTCACACCACTGTAGTATCTAGCAGCACCTGCCTCTGCTGTTGCATTGTAGCTGTTACCATATAGAAACAGAGATGGAAAAAAGACAGTTACCATATTGGATAGTGATCCAACATTGAAAAAGCCACAAGTGAATGCAACCAAAATGCATTACCATTAAATGGACTGGTATTTGATCAGAAAGTTTCAGGCAGAAGCAGTTTCAATCCCTTTGGTCATACATACAGCGTATAGTACCATTACATGTAGCCTTTCTATCATGGTTAAGTGGACTGGTGTCAGTGCCCATATAATGACTAAAATCTTTGTCTAGCTCACTTAAATGTTTTTAGTTAAATATATCAGACTATTTCTATTCCTTAAGAATTTTTTGGCACTTTGGCAAACAACTTTTGATACATAAATATCAACTGTTGGACTGTTGGAGTGCTGTAGGACTTGCCTTACTTGCCACACTCAGGTATAATCACACTTGTCATATAGCTAACAAAGACGCATGTAAGTACAGATGAACGTGTCTTCCTTGTGACTCAATACTGTCGGAAAATGAGACACATGAAAAAACAAGTTAAACATCGTACAAGAACTAGCCCCTTTTACACTGCCAGATTTTCCATGATTGTTGGGCCGTTTTGCCGGCAAGCTGCAAGCGTTTAGACCCACAGAGCCGCATTGGCTAGTTGAACCAAGGTGCCCAATTTTCCACCTCGTAGGGTAGACATATTGGCGGAACCCTTCTAGTTTAAAAAGACGGAAGCGTGCAAGCCACTGGTGGTGGATAAACAAGAAACAGCTGATAGCAGGAATTAGCGAGCAGCTAGTAGCAAGAGGGAAACGCAAACCTGACAGACACTGTAAAGATGAGCAACTGGGGAGACAAGGAATTGCGCGCCATCCTTGCCCTCACAAACGAAGACGCCATTAACCGTCAGATGACGGGGACGGTGAAGAACGGGCCGACTTATGAGAGAATTGCCAAAGGACTAGCCGCTGCTTCCCTCCCATGTCACTGTTTACGTCACACACTGAGCTACATATTTTGTTACTTGCTCACGCCCCCCATTGCCCCGAAAAAGGTGCATTCTGTAAACAAAAATAGGTAGGCGGCATTTTGCCGCACTCCCCAATTTTGTTTTGATACTGCCAATGCTGAAAGAAGACTGATTGGGCTTTCCTGCAAATTTACACAATTCCTGTTTACAAAGGGCTACTATTTTTTAGGCTCTGTTTACACATGGTATTAACATGTGTCTTAGGTGATCCGTTTACAACTGGACAGCATGTCGGTGAAGATTCTCAGTTATCCAGGTCATAGTAATCATAAGTGCTATATCGTAGGCCACTGGACTTGCTTGAGCTTCTTGAGGATGTTTCGCCTCTCATCAAAGAGGCTTCTTCAGTTCTAATAAACTGGTGCGGAGTTGCAGGCTATATACTCTGTGTGGGTGTGAACCCTTAGAGAGTCGAGGTCACATGTGAGCTCTGAGTTTTAGAGTCATTAAGGTCACATAAGTTGTTGACCCACCCGGTCATCTTGTGTATCGTTAGGGTAAGATGGGTCCAGGTGAGAATGGGTGCTAAGTCATCTGGGAAGGGATCCCAGTGGGATCATCTGGAAAGGGATGAAATGATCTGAAACTCAGAGCTCACGTGACCTCAACAACTCTGTAAGTGTTCACACATGGGTGTGAACACTTACAACCCTGTGTGTTTGTTTTGGGGATGAAAGAAACAACTAGACGGGACTTACTTTGAAAACAAATTGTGTTTTCAGCAGCTATTGGCAGGATGGCTAGCGATGAGGTAATGTATCTATTTGTATTTATATTATAATATGCTGCTGGTGAAACAAAGTAATGTTAAACTTTGTATTAGTACCGTTTATACATCGAAGTTCGTAACAGTAAGCCTACAAGCAACAGATTGGATAAGTTAGCTCGATAGTCAATTTTTTTACAATGCTAAAGTTGTAAGCTTTCCTCAGTAATGTTTTATCTTCATATCAATAAGCCAGCAGTGAAATAAAGTGCAGTAGCATTGCCAGCACAACATGTTACGTTATAAGCTAGTTGTATTACAGTAAAGTCTACTGTGACATAGGCTAAACTTCCAAAGACGGTAAACAGCAATTTGCATTACACGCCATGTTGCAAACTACTACTTACCGTAGGCCCAGAGTACCTTTATAGCTATTGCAAAGATTACAACGAAATTGACTATCAATTCTGATGGTGTATTCACACATAAAAGCAATTAAAAATGAAAGTTCAAAATAAAGTAATAGTAATGATACACACATCTATCTATCTATCTATCTATCTATCTATCTATCTATCTATCTGTGTCTGTCTATCCCTTATTAGCGTAGTTATATGTGATATTTGATGCATTGCAGTGGTCCTATATAAAAGTACTGTAGTTGAAATGTACATCTGTGCAGTGATTTATAGATGTAACAAAGTAATTTAGTTCTGATAGTATCATATACACACACACTGTGGTTCCTCTTTATTTTTGATTTAGTGATTCATTTCAGCCTTACAAACAAATAGCTAATCTTCATCTTGCTTTGTTTCACAGGACATCTCCCTGCAGGACCTCAGCACTGAGGTTGAGGGAACAGGCTCCAGTGGCAGCAGTTCCTCTCACCCAGAGGCTTCTGGATTTTTGAATAACATAAACAAGTGCTTATTGCAAACAATACTGCAGTATGTGTGAGTGATGAGTTACTGTTGTTATTTGAAGGCTAAATTATCAGCACTCACTGCGGACCAGAAGGATCAGCTCCTGGAGAAGGTCATGTTGAGGCTTCCAGGACTAATGTTTGATGCATTAGACTTCCTCAAGCCTGACCCAATCCCTGAGACACCAACCCACGGACAGCCACATTGGTGCACTTGCACTTACTGCAGGGAAATGCCATCTGACTTGGAGCATAAATGCTGCAGACAGCGGCCTGAGAACTGCATCAGTCGGTCGGCATACAGGGACCTGTATGTCTTAGATGAGGGTGTTCTGCGCCTGGCACGTGCAGCATGGAATGACATCTTTGCTGTTGATGAAGATCAGGAGCCAGGCATCGAACACCGTCAGGACAGACATACAGCCTACAGACAGTTTGTGTTGTGGCAATATGGGCGTCTGGGAGAAGGAAACAGAGTGGTGATTCCCAGCTGTACTGTCTGGAGAATCCGGGACACCTTCCCAGATGCTCAAGGACACCATACAGACTACATACCTTGTCGGCTGATCTAAGAGCAGGTGCCCCATGTACAAGGCTGTTGCTGCAGCGGCCTGGGTTCGACTCCGGCCTGTGGCCCTTTGTTGCATGTCACTCCCTCTCTCTCCCCCTTTCACGCTTGTCTGTCCTATACATTAAAGGCTAAAAAGCAGGTAGTACACGTCTGTATTAGTCATTCAAAAAGGGAAACCAGTCGACTGACAGGACGGATTCAAGACACTACTTGGTCAGTTAGCACATTAACAACACAACCTGATGTGGAAAGAACAAAGGATATTTACTGTGCATCAGCAAACAACACGAACAATTATGAACCATTTCTGCTAAAGAGATAAATGGCAAAAAAAAAAAAAACTTACCTAAAACACAATTTCTGTTTCACGCCCTCTTGACTGTGGTCATTTGTTGATTTTCTCATGTTGTTTTTCTCCTTGTGCACAAAGCTGAACTTCAAATCAGAGTGATTTCATTCATTGATGGGCTCCGCCACGTCCAATGCCGATTCAAACTGAAGAATCGACTGAAAAACAACCAACAGGGGCCGAATAGTGACGGCAGTGCAGGACACACCTACATTGACCAATGGCTGACACTTGCCTTGGTGTGTGCACATTAAATCTAACTGCACCAGCTTTTATCATCTATTCGTAACTCTGTGTATTACGGCAATTATTATTGAGATGAATGGCTTGATTGTTCACAGTGCAGGAGGCTGTTTAGACTATCATTAGATATTTTCTCTTTGAAATGCTGTTTCGCAGGAAAGCGCAGTTTTTTTTGGACTTTAAAGGCTCACAGTGGGGAGCCTCTCCCATAAACTCCTCATTTATACCCATAAACTTTTCACATCCAAACTGAAATATTGACAGGAGGTCTCTAGGCTGTTTGGACCTCCCGCTGTGTCCGCCCACCAGGATTGGCTGGACGGACCCATAGACTCATTTGGTTGAGAGAGGTGTGTTAGTTAGGTATGGTTTTGCCATCACAGCTGGCTCTATTGCAATGATTCAGTGGTTTCTATGGATATAATCTCTCTCCTGCAGAGAGGTCCACACAGAGGCATATCCACACAATTACCAAGTGGAGCTTAATGCATACTATCTTTAAGTGTGCTTTATGTTGTTTAAAAAAAAAATCAGTTGTACAACAAACCTGTCATCAAGCTTTCTAATTTGCAAGTTTCACTGTCTGGATTACTTTTCTGTTGATCTCTCCTGTGTATGAGGTAACTCCTTTCCTGTCTCTTCTGCTCCGTCAGCCTCAGATACTGTGTCTTATCATTGGTGCCACTTTCTACATCATGTGTCACATCTTGCTTGCATAGAACAATAACCCCACACTGCTATTTCAGAGTTCCTGGTTTGGCTGCAGGGATGACAACTGCCCATTTTTAGGAGAGTTCCCTCTGGCAGGTTGGCACTAGATATTGTAGTGATGATGTTTCCACCTCCTTGTCCCTTCTTGTTTCTTTCTCTGTCTGTCTCTCTTTATGTGACTCTTCTATCTTTGTCTTTATTATTGGAAAAGAACCCACCGGAGTCGACAGGCAAGTAAAAGTGAAACTGCACTGTGCAAACACTATGAATTACTCATGCCCTGCCTCTGCAATACTGAAACATACACTATATTACTGCTGAGGTGAACAGTGGGAGCAACAAATATACAGTGGGTGAAAGAGGTAAAAATTAACTTTAAAAATGCGGAACACTTATATGGAGTATTTAAAAAGATTTGCGTGTTTAAGCTCTGTTATAGATATATGTTTAAAAATATTTATATGAAGGAGTAATGGGTCTCAAAATGATTAGATCATTTCTCCGGTTTCTCCCTAAGATGAGTATTTCAGGGTACCCTGTGGAGTTGGTCGTGCTATGGAGTCCTTTCTTAATAAAAGGGTTTGGAAGCCAAAAAAAGGCTGTGATAATTTCAGTCTTCTAAGTGACTGAATATCTATCTGTGATATTTATCCATATACTGCATAATGTACTGAACTTTGAAATGCAAGTGCCACTGAATTTAGAGCAGGATTGCTTAAAATATAGACACCAAATTTGAAAAAAGATTTACCTTTCACATCTGGGCTACGAATTAAATCAGCCCTATCAAGTTACATTCTGACATAGGAACCAAAAAAGTTAGATTATTCAATGGAAACCCCAAACTTCAATTTTCTGTCTGAATAAAAAAAAAAAATTGTTATTACCTACAGAAAAGAACCGTCACCTTATCGTGGTGGAGGAGTTTGAGTGCCCTAATGACCCTAGGAGCTATGCTGTCGGGGGCATTTTGCTCCTGGTAGGGTTTCCCATGGCAGATTGGTTCTGGGCGAAGGGTCAGACGAAGAACGGTTCAAAAGACCCTTCGTGTACCCGGCCTGGAGAGTTACCGGGGCCCCGCCCTGGAGCCAGGCCTGGGGTTGGGGCCCGTGGGCGAGCGCCTGGTGGCCGGGCCTTCGCCCATGGGGTCCGGCTGGGCCCAGCCCGAACCGGCTACATGGGCTCGTCCCCCTGCAGGCCCACTGCCCGCAGGGGGATCCAGAAGGGTTCGGTGCTATGTGGATTGGGCAGCAGACCAAGGCGGGGGCCTTGGCATTCCGATCCTCGGCTACAGAAGTTGGGTCTTGGGACATGGAATGTCACCTCTCTGGCGGGGAAGGAGCCGGAGCTTGTGGAAGAGGTTGATTGCTACCGGCTAGATATAGTCGGCCTCACCTCGACACATAGTTCCGGCTCTGGAAGCCAAGTCCTTGAGAGGGGTTGGACTCTCTCCTTCGCTGGAGTTGCTCCGGGTGAGAGGCGGAGGGCCGGGGTGGGCTTTCTGATAGCCCCCAGACTCTCTGCCTGTACGTTGGGGTTTACCCCGGTAGACGAAAGGGTTGCTTCCCTGCGCCTTCGGGTCGGGGAACAGGTCCTGACTGTTGTCTGCGCTTATGCGCCGAACAACAGTTCAGAGTACCCACCCTTTTTGGAGTCCCTGGGACGGGTGCTGGACAGTGCCCCGACTGGGGACTCCATTGTTCTGCTGCGGGACTTCAACGCTCATGTGGGCAATGACAGCGGGACCTGGAGGGGCGTGATTGGGAGGAACGGCCTGCACGATCTGAACCAGAGTGGTGTTCAGTTATTGGACTTCTGTGAGGGTCGCAGTTTGGCCATAACTAACACCATGTTCAAACATAAGGATGTCCATCGGTGCACATGGCACCAGGACAGCCTAGGTTGCAGGTCAATGATTGACTTTGTAGTCGTATCGTTTGACCTGTGGCCATATGTTCTGGACACTCGGGTGAAGAGAGGAGCAGAGCTGTCAACTGATCACCACCTGGTGGTGAGTTGGATCAGATGGCAGGGGAGGACGCCGCGCAGACCTGGCAGGCCCAAACGAACAGTGAGGATCTGCTGGGAGCGCCTGGCGGAAGAACCTGTCCAGATGATCTTCAACTCCCACCTCCGGGAGAGCTTCGACCGCGTCCCGAGGGCAGAGGGGGACATTGAGTCCGAATGAGCCTTGTTCCGCTCTGCCATTGTCGAGGCAGCGGTTGTGAGCTGTGGCCGCAAGGCCGCTGGGGCCAGTCGCGGCGGTAATCCCCGAACCCGCTGGTGGACACCAGAGGTGAGGGGAGCCATCAGGCTGAAGAAGGAGGCATACAGGGCATGGTTGGCCTGTGGGTCTCCGGAAGCAGCTGATGGGTACCGGCGGGCCAAAGCGGAGCGCAGCGGCGGCAGTCGTGGAGGCAAAAACTCAGGCATGGGAGGAGTTCAGTGAGGCCATGAAGGAAGACTATCGATCGGCTCCAAAGAGGTTCTGGCAAACCGTCCGGCGCCTCGGGGGGGAAGGCGGCAACTTGCTCACACTGTTTACAGTGGGGGCGGGGAGCTGCTGACGTCAACTGGGGACATTGTCGGGCAGTGGAAGGAATACTTTGAGGAGCTCCTCAATCCCACCAACACGTATTCCAGTGAGGAAACAGAGACGGGGGTCTCGGGGGCGGGTCGTCCAATTTCTGGGGCAGAAGTTGCTGAGGTAGTGAAACAACTCCGAGGCGGCGGAGCCCCGGGGGTGGATGAGATTCGTCCTGGATATCTCAAGGCTCTGGATGTTGTAGGGCTGTCCTGGCTGACACGCCTCTGCAACATTGCGTGGACATCGGGGGCAGTGCCTCTGGAGTGGCAGACCGGGGTGGTGGTTCCCATTTTCAAGAAAGGGGACCAGAGGGTGTGTTCCAACTACAGGGGGATCACACTCCTCAGCCTACCCGGTAAGGTTTACTCCAGGGTGCTGGAGAAGAGGGTCCGGTCGATAGTTGAACCTCGGATTGAGGAGGAGCAATGTGGTTTTCGTCCCGGACGCGGAACCGTGGACCAGCTCTTTACCCTCGCCAGGGTGCTGGAGGGGGCATGGGAGTTTGCCCAACCAGTCCACATGTGTTTTGTGGATTTGGAGAAGGCTTACGACCGTGTCCCCAGGGGCATCCTGTGGGGGGTGCTCCGGGAGTATGGGGTTGGTGGCCCCTTGCTAAGGGCCATCCAGTCCCTGTACCAAAGGAGCATGAGTCTGGTTCGCGTGGCTGGCAGTAAGTCGGACCTGTTCCCGGTGAGGGTTGGACTCCGCCAGGGCTGCCCTTTGTCACCGGTTCTGTTCATAACTTTTATGGACAGAATTTCTAGGCGCAGCCGAGTGGTGGAGGGTGTCAGGTTCGGTGACGGGAGGATCTCGTCCCTGCTTTTTGCGGATGACGTGGTCCTCCTAGCTCCATCGAACAGTGACCTCCAGCTCTCCCGGGATCTTGTTCACGAGTGAGGGTAGGATGGAGCGGGAGATTGACAGGCGGATTGGGGCGGCAGGGTAGGATGGAGCGGGAGATTGACAGGCGGATTGGGGCGGCGTCAGCAGTGATGCAGGCGCTTCACCGGTCCGTTGTGGTGAAGAGGGAGCTTAGCCAGAAAGCGAAGCTCTCGATTTACCGGTCGATCTACGTTCCAACCCTCACCTATGGTCATGAGCTCTGGGTAGTGACCGAAAGAATGAGATCGCGAGTACAAGCGGCCGAAATGAGTGTCCTCCGCAGGGTGGCAGCCTTGGGGATAGGGTGAGGAGCTCGGACATCCGGGAGGGACTCGGAGTAGAGCCGCTGCTCCTCCACATCGAGAAGAGCCAGTTGAGGTGGTTCGGGCATCTGGTAAGGATGCCTTCCGGACGCCTCGCTTGGGAGGTGTTTCGGGAGGGACTACATCACCAGGCTGGCCTGGGAATGCCTCGGGGTTCCCGCGGAAGAGCTGACGGAAGTGGCTGGGGAGAGGACTGGAGAGGACTGTCTGGGCTTCTTTGCTGAGGCTGCTGCCCCCGCGACCCGGACCCAGATAAGCGGAGAACAACGAGTACGAGTACAAGTACCTACAGAAAATATCAATCGTAAGATTCCACAGCACATCATTCACACAGATTTAAAGTTGAATATTTTAATGTTATATATTGATGGTATTTCAGTTTCAACATGAAGTAATCAATACTGATTATATTTTACACTGAGATATTCAGTCGCGGGCGGCACGGTGGTGTGGTGGTTAGCACTCTCGCCTCACAGCAAGAGGGTTGCTGGTTCAATCCCGGGCGTGGGAGCCCTTCTGTGTGGAGTTTGCATGTTCTCCCCGTGTCAGCGTGGGTTCTCTCCGGGCACTCCGGCTTCCTCCCACAGTCCAAAGACATGCAGATTGGGGACTAGGCTAACTGATAACTCTAAATTGTCCGTAGGTGTGAATGTGAGTGTGAATGGTTGTCTGTCTCTATGTGTCAGCCCTGCGATAGTCTGGCGACCTGTCCAGGGTGTACCCTGCCTCTCGCCCGATGTCAGCTGGGATAGGCTCCAGCCCCCCCGCGACCCTCAAGAGGATGAAGCGGTTAGAAGATGAATGAATGAATGAATATTCAGTCGCTTATAAAAGGACAATTCTTACAGCATTTCTTTGCTTCCAAAGGGCAAGTATTCTTTTTTATTTATCCAGTAGTGCCCCCAGATATTTTTCATAGGCATGGCCAGATGGAGCCACTGAAGATCTTGGGGCGGTGCACTAAAACCAAAAGCCATAAATGAATTTTAGGAATTAAGTTATGCTGTTGAAGTGTAGTTGAAATAGAGAGTTAAGGGACTGCATACTGATATACTTTGGTTTCTTATTCTACAGTTATTATCATTAATTATCCGATGTGCACAGACATAACATTTTGAGTTCCAAAACCATCCTGTTTTAATGTGTTATGTATCTATACATGTAAAGTGATTCATTTTTATTCAAATAGGCTAGTTGTCCTTTTCCTGAAAAAGACAAATACTGTATACAGCTTTAATTTGAAGGGTAAGGGTAAGAGTGAGGAACAAAAAACAGGTTTAAAAACACTACACAGAAGCTTCCCATAGTACGCATTTACAAATTGTGATGAGGGGCAGCACAGGCGGCACCACCATTTGTCCATACACACATGGACAATGTCATACACATTCCTGCTGCCTGGGGGAAATATAGCGATGTGAGAGCAAAGATGAGGAAGAAGAAGATTGGGTTTGGTTGGAGGACAATGTAGGTTTCAAACGTCACCTAAAGCTGACTTTGCAAATGTTTTTATGCTGAAGGAAACACCCAGGGGAGTCATAGTGGGAGCAAAAGTGGGACTGATTCACCCGGGGCCCCAGTGGAAGTTTGATTTTGTTTGCAATTTTTTTTTTTTTTTAATGTAATCAGTACCATAACTAAATTAAAATTGTCTCAATAAATTGCCTGAAAGACTAAACTTTGTATTAAAAAATAGTGGAGGCCCTCTGAGGACCCTCTCACCCCTTAAAGGTGCAATATGGTTTAGTCCACCTAGAGTCAAGTGAGTGACTGCTGCTGGAGCACTAGTGTAGGTCAATTGGAGGCAATTGGGCTATTGGGGTTCAAAAAAGAATAGATAGATATAGATGTTTCATTTCATCCATCCATCCATCCATCCATCTTCATAATCGCTTATTCTCTTGAGGGTCGCCTATCCCAGCTGACATTGAGCGAGAGGTCGCCAGACCATCACAGTGCTTACACATAGAGACAGACAACCATTCACGCTCACATTCACACCTACGGACAATTTAGAGTCCCCAGTTAACCTGCATGTCTTTGGACTGTGGGAGGAAGCTGGAGTGCCCAGGGAGAACATGCAAACTCTGCACAGAAGAGCTCCCTCCTGGGATTGAACCAGGAACCCTCTTGCTGTGGTACTTGCTAACCACTACTGCACTGTGCCGCCCCTATTTTATTTCATATTTATATTTTATATTTCATATATAAACACATGTAGGCATACCACACGTAGAGTAAGGCCAGCCATGCTACCAAGAAAACGTGTTAACGCGCTTGTGTCAGTCTTTCAGTCACTGTCCAAAGCATGTCACCACTGGATAAGGACTGGGATACAGATAGACAAAGATCTTTGCTTGTAGCTCAGCTCCCCGTTCACTGCAACGCTTCATCACATCTGCATAACTGCAACTGGTACACCTATAGATGGTCAATATGACAATCTTACCTATTGTCACTTGTGAATACCTTTACTCCTCTGCTTAGGTCAACTTCTCTTGATGGCCTCATGTCTTTTCAAAGTTGGATGCATGACACGCACACGCACGCGTGCGCGCGCACACACGCACACACACACACACACACACACACACACACACACACACAAGCATCCAAAGCTTTTACTGTAAAGTAGGACATGAGAACACGAAGCTCTCCTTTCATATTATGCAGGCAGTTCTCAGACCGCAGCAATAGTGTACAGAGTTCCCATGGGACCCTATTACCAGTGACACTACCAGACTCCACCACCCTACAGCAAGACATAGTGACAGAGGGAGAGAAAGAGAGAGAGAGAGGAGGGGTTACAGAAAAAGACAAGACAGACAAAACGCAAATTAGAAAAAGAGGAAACAAGGAAAATGAGCAGAAAAATTGGCATTGGGTGGAAGAAGAGAGTGGGACAGTGTGACAATAAAGAGAGGAAGAAGAGCAGAACAGGGTGGTAAATGAAGAAAAGAAGCTGGTGGAGGACTTGTGAAGTGACAACAAGAGAGAAAACAGAGATAGGGTAGCGAGACAGTGAGAGTAATGGAAGGAGGTCAGAAAAAAACATACAGATTATTCAAGATGAAATGGTTGTGGAGAAACGTTTCCTTTTGGTTTCAGGAATCATTTCAGAGGTAAATGTTTTGGGACTTGAATTCTCATGTAAACCTTCTGAAATGCCACCATCTTTCCTTCAGCATGGATCAAACTGCAGCACAAAATTAGAAAAGTTTCTTCTTCTTTTCTTAGCTTTTCTAAAGCTATCTCAGTGTCATTAAATGGATATCTGTGACCTGCTTTAATTGATGATGATTCTGATATTTTCTGCTATTCTTTCTAATTTCCACACAGATCAGCGCTCTGTAATTACAGTATTTCTTCCCATTCCATTCAGTGTCCTATAATTGGCTTTTTGACACATAGAAGCTCTATAGCATGTGCTTGTGTGTGTGTGTGTGTGTGTGTGTGTGTGTGTGTGTGTGTGTCTCATACGGTGTATAATTGCGTTCTTTTTAACTTCTGTAGCTGCGTGTCTCAACATGTCATTAAGCATCTGTCTAGGTCTGACTGTGTATTCTGTGAAAGTACTTGTAGGAAAGTGTGTGTGTGTTCTCATGTGTAACTCGTGGCGGCGGCGGCGGCGGCACTAGTTTTCCTCCACATAATTGTGTACAGTTGTTGAGACAGTCATTACTGTGACAGATGAGCCAGAGCTCGTCGTAGTTTTTCTCTTCTCTCAACAGGCAGATGTCTCCTCTTGATCTCCGTCTGTTGCCTTTTGTCTCGCTGCGCAAAGCGTTTGGCGGGATATTCTCCGAGTCAATTAGCTAACGAGCAGCTAACGAGGAGATAAGGCCAATTAAGATAATAGTGATTGTGATGATAGTAATTATGACAATGAGATTGGTGAGCCACCAGGTCAGCTTCAGGGAGAGGCAAAGTAGGCATGGATGAGAGGTAGGAGAAAAAAAACAAAAAACAAAAAAAAACACCACCCCCTCCTTTAGAAATAACTTGTATAATTGCAATAGTGTGCAATTAAGAGGAGACACCTAACATCTTTTTAGTGATTGAAGAGCTTATGCTGTTCGCGTTAACTAACAGATCCACTTTGATGAGAGCGAGCTGTAAGTATTTTCACACGTGGTGACAGATTTTAGGCAGCAGAAAACAAAGCTGAGCAATTAGCCACAAAATGTGTGCAAACAAAATACATGTTGTTAAAAGCTAATCAGGCACATGATAATTTGTCACTTCTATGGAAAAAAGGGGTTTGTCATTCTATGGTGTCGCTCGGCTGTGACTGACAGCAGTGGTGCATGTATCAGTCTGCTTTTAAGAAGCTTGTAATGGTGATGGAGGAGCTAAAGCGCCTCAGGAGACGCTAGGAGGTGTGTATGTGTGTTTATGTGTGTGTGTGTGCCTGAGGGCATTGAATGTGTTCTTCCCAAAGGGTAACAAATGTGAAATGATCATTTCTTTCCTGCACACACACACACACACACACACACACACACACACACACACACACACACACACAAGCATATAAAGAGCTCCAATAGAAAATAAACAACCCCTCTGTCAGATGGCCACATTCAAATAGTGAAAGCTTATTTAAACAACACATCCAATACAAAAAAAAATGTTTTATTATCTGGCTCCAACTCAACCGCTTTGAGCAGAGACAAATACACGCACACACACACACACACACACTGATCTGTTTTGCCGTAACCTCGCCTATAACCCCCTCTCAGCTACACAAAGACACAGTAAGTGTCTCAGGTTAGAAATTGGATATGTCAAATGCTCACTCTAGCGTGAAATACATAATAGTGAGAAATTTTCCTCTTTCATTTTCCTTCTTTCTATTTCCATCCTATTTTTTTTAACTTGGCACGGCCAACTCCTCCCCGTGTTGCAGCTCTTGTCACTCATCATCACGCTTACAGATGCAGTTATCAGACACTTATTTAACAACCAATAGGTGCTTTGACTTCAGTGACAAGACCATGATCCCCAACTGGCTTCCCACACACAAAATGTCTCAGGTAATTGGATTAAAAAGGGCTGGAATAAACATCTTTTGCATTTAATGTCAGACAGTCACTGGATTCCTGAGTTTTAAGGCCTTTCTACAGCAAGTCCATATTTTTCTTACGCTATTTTCTAATCCGGAAAAAAACCAAAACATATATAACGCACGGAAACCTTGCACACCGAATCTGAAGCATTTTATTGTTTTATTTGTTGCGAAAATTCACAATACGAGACTAAATGGAAACACAGACACATTCACTGCTGGTATCTTCCATTTGGCACTGCGGCTACCTGAAGAGGTTGAATTATCCTCTATTACATCACCCTCCACATTATCATCATTTATCCTATTTACAATCTGATCTGTTGAAGTAAGCTACCTGAGTTATGAACTGATACATCGCACCCCGTTCCTCTCTCTTGTTGCAGCAACCCGGTCTGACTCTAAAGTCGTTGAAATCTGGCGCTTGGGCAGTGACTTCCAGCATCAGACATAGACCAAAAAAAAAAAAAACGTCCTTTCACGTCAGCATGACACGCCAACCAGTGGACATTATTGTTTCGTGGCACCCAGCTGCATCAGGGGGGAAACATGGCAGGACAACAACGAAAGTTAAGGCAGCGAAAGTCCAAGAAGGGTGTGCGGGAGGGGTGGTTTGATGGGTCCAACAACCACTGACGTTCACCCAGGAGGCCAGTGTTTGCCTCCTGTAAGACTGTAAAGCCAAATCGTGTTCTTTTTTTCCAAACGGCAACCACATGTGTGTGTTGGCAAAACGTTACCATGTACGTTAGTTGTTGAAGGAAAAAAACATCAAGTGTTGTACCAACATAGTGCCTTGATTTTAAAAGAGACACTATGCAAACAGTAAATCTCCTGTGAAAATTTAAGTATATCTTTAAAAGACACAATGCATGTAACAGGCAGGAGTTGACACGGTGTCCCAGAACGACAACAACCAATGCGCCCAGTGTACCTTGCACGTCGTATCTGGACGTGGAAAGTCCATGACCAAACGTCAATATGTGACAAGGCTGGAGTGAGAATGTGTTGATGACATCGTTCATGTGTGTATGTCCCGCAGGTTACGCCACATTTTCTTCACTGTTTCCTGGTTAAACAACTATCTGAAGGCTTTTGACTGATAAAAAAAATTGCAGATAACCAAACATGGTCTGAAAACTTTTATGGCAAACAAAAAGAGTCTAAATGTGTTTGACGCAAGATGAGGTCCTGAATCGGTGTGCAATGGCCTTTACTCCTTAAAAGATATCATCACCCTGAGCTCTTGCTCTCAGTCTAAATCAGGGGTGTCAAAGGGGTCCAATCAGGCCCACTAGATGACTTTGCACACCTAACCTTGATGTGCTTGTGAAGGCTAAGAGGTTCAGGAGCAAGTTAAACACTGACGAGCATACTTCATGTAAAATGCTCCTTCAGAGACTCTTCCACCCTGACCATAACACAGTTCTCTGAAAAAACTGTGAATACTTATTGAGGTCATATTTAGATATATTCAACATTGTGCAAAATATTGTTAAACAGCAGCTTCAGTACAAAACAATCTGTATCAGATTCCTATCTTAAAACAATATAGGTGGAACCCTACTGCTATGGCATGGCCAAAAATTTAGATTTGTAAATGGTTTGTAAGGCAGGGGATAACTTCATCTGCTCTCAATAGCTTCCACTTTAGTTTTATGTTGTGATGCCAGCATTACTACACAGGAATGGAAAAGTATTAAAAAATCCTCATGTAATGACAGTGAGTAGTAGACTGACTGAATGTGGAAAAACTGAGACATGTTGTTGGAACTACATCTATTTTTCTTAGGACAACTCAGGCTGTTCATCATCTGCTTTTAAAATGAATGAACAATCATTCACAAAGTCCATGTTCTTCTTTGCACTAAAACAAAGGGACAAATTTGGTGTTGTTATTTATAGGTTATTATGCATTGGTTTTACTGGTCCAGCCCACCTGATATGTAATTGGACTGTAAATGGCCCATGAACTGAATGAGTTTGACACCGATAGTCTAAATGCTAGGCACTTGCCAGTTAAATGAAAGATAAGAATAGTAAATTGCAGACTGCAGGATGTTAATTTGCCAGATAATTACAGATATAATTAGTCGTGGTAAGTATACATTTGAATTAGCTGGAATATTGTACAACTCCTTTATGATTCCTCCTCAGTTTGCAGGTTTAAGATGATAAACAGGGACACTGACAGAAGGGGAAATCAACTCCCACTTCTAAAAGGAGAGATTTTAAAGTGTGGGACGTTACTTCAAAGGACCTTTGTCTCTGTGAATGATACCATCCTACAGTCTTTAATCATTCAATTAAAACAAGGTCTCAAATCTCTTGTTCTTCATTTCCATTTTTATCACATCTATAAAGCGATCCATCTGTTAATATGTACTTACTTCATTCTCCCTTAAGCTGTTGAGTGAGGTGTTTCTGTACTCATTGCTGATGGGCGCAGGGATGCATCCTGCAAGATAAAATCATAAGAGAAGAAGAGTGAGATTGAATAATGGGTCTGAATGTACTGTGAGCACTGCAATTAAGATTATCTTATTTAACTCAACAACAAAGCCCTTGAGGATAATAGATTTGCACCAAGTACGCAGTTTGGTAGAAGATGGCATGATGGAGGATTTGTTTTTGTGATGGAATATAAACATAAAACATAAAAGAAAAAAATATAAGTGGTGACTCAGACTAATTTAACCCAAGATATGAGTTCTAGTCTCTGCAGGTCGAGCTTCAAAAACACTGGAAGCATTTTTTTCCTTTAGACCCTCCCTGCCTGGTGTACTCCTGTCAAACAGAGCCCCAGTTCATTATGCAGGCTGTCTGTTAAATTAGGGTCTCAAGCCAAGATAACCCTGATGACATCATCAGGGTCCCTTTCAAAAGCACCTTCAGCACTGCAACTGTTTTTACACAGATGGGGTGCTCCTTTAGAACCACTGTTTAACATGCGACAGATGAATGTTGACTTTGTTCACTATGACTGTTAAAATGCTTGAGTAATGGCTGTGGATGCCTATCAGGGAAAAAAAAAAAAAAAACATACTATAGCTGCATAAAATGACACAAGGTGCAGCCAGATGGTTAAAGACAACAACAAACTGATAAACTTGTTAAAAAGTTTATAATGTGTTAGCCATCATTTACATATTTACACCTGTTTACTTATTTACTGTAAAATAAAAATGGAGGACCTGTAATGTCATGACAGCTCCCCAAAAGTGAAGCCAGAACATCTCGATCGTCCCCTTGTGCAATGTAGGTCATAAACCCCACCCCTCCAAGATAGCAGATGGGACATGGGCCGAACTAAAAGATTAAAGTACACATTGAATAGATTTTTCCCAAAGAAGGTTTCTGTCATTTTAGGTGGTTATTGTAATGCCGATGTTTGTTCCAGCGTTTGTTTTTCTGATACGCTTGGTTTTAACTTCATGATTGACAGCTGTGTGTGTGTCAGTCAGTATACTCGTAATCAACGGTGCTGCTCGGGAATGGTAAGATGACGGTATATTGATAGCCACAATACTGTTACTGCACAGACTCTGCCTCCAAATGACCACCCGCGCAAGATGGCAGCAGCTATATCTGGAATATATTGGCTTCTTTTTGGTTCAGTGGGGGTAAATGGAGATGTGTCTTCTTCTTTACATTGAGTCATTGATCTACACTTTAACAACATTACCATTCATTAAGAGCTGTGTTCCTAAACAATATTCTAACTTCTTTTAGCTCTTTTTTGTTCTCCACCAACTCCTGCAGGAAATATCTGGCTCTTAAGCTGTCAAATGCTTCACTATTGTCACCAGATAATTGCAGACTTTCTCTGCCATTTGGTGTGCAGTGGGTTTAGCAGAGCAAAAACAGCTGTAATCTAATTTGATGAGATTGGTAGGAATGAATCAAACACAAACGTTTCTGGCAGTAACAGCAAAATAATGTGCTAAAAACCATTAAAATATCCTCTGGAGCTGAGGGACACTGCATGATAGGATGCTAGCTCTCTGTGGGTTTGACACTATGAGCGACAAATTTCATGTTACACAGCCATTTGATCAGTTGCTATAATAAGAATACTGATAAGTGAAGCTTTAAAAATTAGCTCTTTTCCCTTTAAAGTCCTTTTTATTTGTTTGACAAAAACTTTGAACAGAGTGCAAACACAAGGTACAAGTGTGTCAGAACCAAAGCAGAGCTGATTTATTCAGGGTAAAATATCCCTCAGTCATGTGAGCCACTCTTGACACCGATGTTTTGACAGATCTTTTTTTTTGTCTTCACATCTTACCCATTTTTGCTGCGACAGCTTTCAGTAAGGTGTGGAATACACCCTACTGACTAGTGAATGCATTTAAATATATATGTGCTATGTGAGGGGAAAAAAACATGATGACAATGAGGATGCATCAAATCCAATCTCCTTAAGAGTTCAAATTTAAACTAACAAATCTTAAATGCATAGAGCAAAGAAAAATATTGTTATTCAGACAGTGTCTATGGCAACGTACTTGCATCAGTGGCCCTTCAATGCACAGACAAGCTGAAGTGCCAGGAAAAGCACAACACAAGACAGGACACCTTTTTGCTATTCAGCATCACCAGATGTATTATTTCTATTTTGTTTAGTAGTACAGAATTTGTCATAAACAATTAACCCGCCTTGCCCATATGCACGCTTTAAGTATTTTCCTTGCTGTTTTTTTTTTTTTTTTTAAGAAATAATACAGCAGCCAAATTAAATTCAGGATGAATATCAGGCAACATAGAACTACTCTGAGATTGGTGCTCGCCTATGCCACATCTAGATAACAACTCTGCAGCAGTACAGTTCCCAGTAAGAAATTGGATGAATCATTTTGTGGTTAATGACACAGAAAGAATACAATAACAACAACAAAAAAATTAGCTAAGATGCCCTAATATACACAAGATGCTATAGGCTCTGTTAAGGTTTCCAAAGAAGAAGTGAGTAAGTGAGATCTTCTTGACGAGAGCAACGTATATTTAAGCGGATTTATGTAAGATGAGAGGAAAATGTATGATTTTTTTTTTTGCAGGTAAAAAAGAACAGCTCTTGGTCACTGCACCCCCAAGCAGTTGAAGATCCAATAAATGTGGAAAAAGGTAAAGTTCAACTCCTGCAGGTGCACTTCCTCCGTAGCGATTATCATCCTCCACCACGCTCTGATGGCAAAAGCAGATAGACAGTCTCCGCCTTGTATGTTTACTGCCAATACTGCTTTTAAAGAGACGCCGTCCTTCAAGGCTCCTGAGGATGGCCCTGACATTTCAAGGGAACATTCTCTGAAAGGTGGTGTCTTTATTGTGAAGTCTATTGAAAGTGACAACAACAGCCGGCCTACCCTTTCTATCCAACTTTGGCGCAAATGGAAGTGGTTGTCTTTGACCTGCCGCATTTTACTTCCACCCTTGATCTCAAGCCATTTATGAGCATTACATTGCCTGGGGAGACTGGAAATTTGAGAGGAAATAACTTGGGGCAGAGGGAAATAATGTGGTCCAAGCTTTTATGACAAACAGAAAATGCCCTTTTTTTTTTTTTTTTTTTTTGATGAGATCTTAAATATTTCAGGATAAGTTCAATGTTTAGATAGAATAGCATTTAAATTGAGTAGACAAAAAACAAACAACAACAAAAAACATAAATACATCCGTAATTTGTGAAAAATTGCAAGATTTTACCATAGGATGGATAAATCATGATATAACCTCTACAAACAGATACTTGCTGTGAATGCAGATTCCGTAGGCAACAGGACAAGATTTTGGTATCAGAAGCGTTCTGGTTTCCGTTTGTTGTCTAAGTAGTAAACACCAATCACATTTGAGCAACATGTGAACCGTCCATGTGGAGAGGCAGAGCACATTGGCTGAAATTCAATCTCTGAACTCACTGGTTTTCGTTCGACAATGACTTCGTTTTATGTTACCTTTTAAATCTACCTGCATTAATATGCAGATATCTGTTTATAGAGATTAAGTCAAAATGTACAGTGCACGAAAAAGGAAGGCCCAAGCCCAATATACCCCTGCCAACCTGATCTCACAGAAATATGTGAAATGACCACGACCTCTTAACACCGCATTCCGTGGTGGCAGCACGTAATGGGTTGAAATTACGTGCCGGTACCATGGAAACAATGCCAATGTAAAGTCAATTAGGATCCTTTTTCACACGGATTCCCTGATTCAACAATGTCAAGTCAACCTCGTTTTCCTCAATGATATCTTTAACATTCCTGTATACACACAAAAAACACGGAGGTGTCCTTGATAACTCAACAATATGACAGGTTAATGTCAAGGCCATAAAATAAAATAAATGTATTTTGCCAGCTTTTGATAGCATAGGGCTTTAAGAGCATTGTGCTGTGGGCGGATGGGGTGCGTTCCACTACTGTTTTGTAGCTGCTGTCTGCCGTCTGTGGGCTTCATTCCATTTCAGATTGCCAAACAGTACGCCACTAATAAATAAATATAAGAAGAAAAAATAAGGCTGAGCACGGAAGAACCAGAGAGGAAACACCATCACATGGAGGGAGGCGGCCGCCACGGCAACCCGGCCACCCGGCCACCCTCCACTCCACCGGGGGAGAGCGGACCCCAAGACAATGCCAGCGCAGCATAAAATAAATTTGGTATTAAATAAATTAAAACATATAGCCTACAGTATATAAAAGCAGAACATGCTAAAAGTAAATACAATAATAGGCTAAATAGTATCTAAGCAATGATAAAGTGTCTAAACAATAATAAATAGTATCTAAGTTATCTATTAGGCTACCATTCCACTCTGTAAATAGATTTTAAAATTTCAATATAATTTTAATATTATTTTTTCTTATTTCATTATTGTTGTTATTGGTTTTACTTTTTAGTAGTATTGTATTGTCTGAGGATGACTCATTTTAGTAACTATCTACAATAAAAAAGAAAAAAAGAAAAGAAACAAACAAAACTCATTTTATACACTGGGCCTTCAAAGTGCTCTCTGAAACTACACCTGGCATGGCTTGTGTCCAAAAAATGAAAAAATCAAAACTTTGTCGTAGAGCTAAACCAAATACATCATTGGAAAGGTCTCAACCTGGAGAGTAACATATGTCAGTATGAAGATTCTACATGGCTCCTGCTTTCAGCCATTGACCTTTGAACCTTGACCTCAGTGCATGTTTGAGGGCTTATAACTCAGCAACAAAAGGGGGTACAGACATGGGACCAACTGTTATAGAGAGCTCTTGACCTCAACTATCATGTGAGTGTAGTCAACAACTGGGGGTGCTGTCAGATATGGGTAAAATATGGATAAAATTAATTTTCACCCATTTAGAAATTAGATATTTAAAATCTGATTACACAAGTGTGTTTACCATCCCCTTAAAGTCCACAGTGTACTCTCAATTCAGTATTTACAACTTCCAAATCTAGGAAAAACACTTATATTTTTTTAAAAACTACAATTCCCTGGGACCACGCCATGCAGTTTGATACATATTAGCAACATAGTTGTAGTTCTTCTGATTTGCAAAGTAGGGCTCTAAATAGGGTTGTAAAAAGATATATCTAACCAATATATCTAATATCTAGTAAAGCTGAACTAGTTATTACACTGCATCTAGATGAACTATGTTAAGAAAAAGTAAAGATGTCGGCTATTTTTCGATATTTTAGCTAATGCGCTAGAAACAGTGCTTTTAGGATGGTAGGTTTGTTTGCGGCTTGTAAAATAGAGTTGTAAAATAGGGTCGTAAAAAGATAGATCTACTGAATATATCTAATATCTAGTAAAGCCGAACTAGTTATTACACTGCACCTAGATGAACTATGTTAAGAAAAAAAGCAGGGATGTTGGCTAATTTCAGATATTTTAGTACTCTAAAAACTGCGTTTTTGGGACAGTATGTTTTTTGCGGCTTGTTGTAAAATAGAGTCGTAAAAAGATACATCTACTGAATATATCAAGTGTCTAGTTAAGCCGAACTAGTAATGACACTGCACCTAGATGAACTATGTTAAGAAAAAGTAAGGATGATGGTTAATTTTAGATATTTTAGCTAGTACTGTAGAAACGGCGTTTTTGGGACTGAATATTTGAATAGGCCAATATCAAATATCTAGTACAGCCGAACTATCATGTTATTATTATTATTGGTGGGAAATTATAACAGAGGAATATATTTGCTGTTTTAATATCAAGAACACTTTCGTGTTTTTGTGTGTATACAGGACGTTGTTGAATCAGGCAATCCGTGTGGACACCACGACAATGGATCCTAATTGACTTTACAATGGCATTGTTTCCGTGGTACCGGCATGTAATTTCAACCCATTACGTGCTGCCACCATGGAATGCGGTGTTAAGAGGTCGTGGTCATTTCACGTATTTCTGTGAGATCAGGTTGACCCCTGCCCCTACCACTTAGCCCTAATCCTCCATTTTACACGTCACGTCTAGGGTTAGGGTGTCCCAATCCTTGTCGGGACAGAGAGGTATAGAGAAGTGTTAGAGTTAGGCATGGCCCCCCAAACTGAGGTTTTTTAGGGGGATACTCCCCAAACCAAGTGTTATGAGAAATCACTGGCTATATGGCAAGAAAACCACAAATTTATTTTCTTAATTTATAAATATTTAAAAATAGCAATAATCATTGTATTTTCTTAGTTTAATGTTGTTTCAATGTCTTATGGTCATTTTCCTTAAAACACGCACAACAAAGGAAATCACAAGTAAGCTGATGTCTCTGTAGCTATATAGCTAGCTAGCTGACATTACATTGTTATTGGGCATGACAGTCCCGCATTTTGACATATTTCCATATTGCATTCTGCCCTGTTAGATGGCATATGATGCCCAAAATTGAACTAAAGTCAAGCAACAAAGTTGCTGCACTTGACGAGACTGGCAGGGTAGGAGCCTGGGTTGCTAACATTAGCCTACAGAGCAACACTCGTTGGCTAATAATGACTCAGTGTTCTTTTTTAATTTGATAATTTGTTTGATCAATTGAAAGTATAAAAATCAAAGTTCTCAACCAGTAGCCCTTGTGACTCTGTTCGGAGGAGCAAGGTGACACTAGAAAACACAGGGTAGGGGTAAAAAAAAGAAAGAAATGGGATTGGGCCAAAGTCTTGGCCTGGATATCCACTGGTTACACCGGATTACCCAAAAATAATGGCCACTGCACCCAGAGGCTTATCATGGTCAGACTGATAGCCAGTGGGTTCTAAAATTGATCTCGATATAGCTGTACTACTGGAGCTTTTCCCACGTGTGTCATTTGGCATCTCCAAATCAATTACAGCCAATCCTCACTTTTTAAGCGATCAAAACTGTCAGCCAGAAATTAGCCGCACAAAGGAGCTAATACTCTGAGGAAGAGCAAATGACAGTAATTTACCCTCCACCTTCCTATCATACAACAAACTCCTCACTGTTCCTCAGCTCATTTTGGCACAAATAGACTCTAAAGACAAGCTCTTATCTCATCCTTTAAAACCTCGGTGTAATTGTCCTCCTTTGCTCTAAGATGGGAGTTCACACCTCTTCCTCCACATCTTGGTTCTTTTATGTGTCTGATGTAGTGGTGAATCACATTCAGCCATCTTTTATGCCCCCTTTAATAGACACTCACGGTAATTGCGCCGTTAACTTTGGGGACTTCTGGCACGGATGCTCGTGAAAGAACGGGCCTGTTTTGGGGATTGGATGAGATTGGAGTGACCGACTATTTTGGGCTTCAACTGCTGTAATAATGATATGCGGAGGAGGGAAGCTTGATGTTGCATATATTACACAACGGTTTCCAGTTTCATTCAAGTGCTGTCACATAACTGCATTCTCCAAGCAATAGATACAGACTTCAGAGGTTTTTGCGTAAATTCAGATGAGGCAGCTAGACAGTAGCTTTACCATGGACTGAAATGAAACAAATCTGTAAGGGTATATAAGGATGTCAACATTCCAGAGAGGCAATGAAAGTGGTATCCTCTGGCATTCAGTGTTCAGAGCTTATATACAGAGGCCCTGGTCCTGCTACGTGACAGTAGCCAGCTCACACTCCCTGGAATACAAAACAGGCTTTGATTTAAACACCAAGTTTCCCGAACTCAACGTGATACGGCCAATCTTCAACCCCTGCACCCCTGCTTTTCTGCCCTATGCTGGGGTTAAATGGCTTTAACTCTAGGGGCAAAAAAGGCAGGATGGACGTGAGGTGAGTTGGAGGGTGCGAGGGATTATTGGCAAGAAGCCCAGGGGTGTGGAATAGTGGGGGTGCAGTTTGCGGGTGCTCAGTGATGTTGGAGAGGGTGAAGCGCTGGTCAAGCACTGCTGCCTGGTTGTCTGGAGTGACCCATCGCCATGGACGGTCCACCGCAGGCTAATTTCATCCTCCAGTGAGCAGGGGTGCAAAGGGGAGCTGGCTGTCCTCCGAGGCCCACGTCAAGCCCTCTCTTATAGGCTTGGGATTGACATGGTTCCCTGAGGGGCGCTGGGTGCTGGTAGGGGGGTGGAGGTGTTGAAGCAACGTAGTGGGCTGGGAGCGACGAGGAGGAGCTGAGGAGCAAGGCAGAGGTGGATGAGAGAGGCTGACTCACTGAGACTGACTGAGTCTGTGAAGGAGACAGCTGATAGATAACTGGGAATAAGAGTCTGTTCCAGTGGATGAGGAGGTTGGTAGTCAAAGGAGGAAAGACACATGGATTAAAAGAGATGATGGATACAGGGGAACATCTTTTTATTCTCTGACTAGACTTAGGTTGTCAGTCAGTGGCTTCTCTATCAGCTCTGTGGGTTAAGGAAGAAGGATATGTGCTCCAAAGACATGACACGGCAGAACTGAAAGTTTTAAATTCAAGTTTTTCAGGTTCATCCAAGCACCAGCTATTCTTCTATATCGCACAAATTCTGAAATACTATTTGAGCTAGTATTCAAATAACATCTGGAAGTCATAGCGGGTACAACATGGCAATAGCCAGCATAAACAATAATGAAGGCCAGTGCAGAACACTCAGAGAGGATAAAATCACCTGCAATTTAATGGTTCCATAGTTAATCCAGTCAGTGTACAGAATAACTCCATCAGTGCAGCAACAGACTCATGTCATATTCACCAATATGTTACCTGGAGTTCTGCTTCAACAGATATAATCATCTCATCTACAAATAAACTTTAATTATGTGCACCTTGCTTTTATTTCTGTATTTGGTGTTAAGCTACTGACACTGTAAATACGTGTTCAGTCAGAACATGAAACAAATTTTCTTGTCTTAACATTGACGCAAATTACACAACTGGAAAATTTGTGCAGTCTGTTTATGTGCCAGTGTTTCAAGTGTAGAGACTTAAGCTCTTGTTAGCTAGCTGGAAATGTACACATCAACCATGTGCGTGTAGCTGTGTGAAAAGCAATTCTAGATTCATAAATAAGTGCACATTTTTTGCTTGATCTGAAATATTTCCGTCTCACAAACTCGTGTCTCTACCTCAGTTTGCGCTGCCAAATATGACTGGCCATTAACTCCGTATGCAATTCCATCTGTTCTGTCTCAACACACCTGAAGGCTTTAAATGTGAAAACCTGTTTGGAAAGTGCTCACTTTCACTGACGGCAGCTTTACACACAAAGAAAGAATGAGACTTGTGAGTTTTACATTATTTTTCTTTGGCCATTTTAGCGGCATGGCTCTGATTTTTTTTTTTTTTTTTTTCCTTTCTGAAATTCAGGGTTTTATTTTTATTTATTTATTTTTTTTTATTTAGCCTGTCCCAGGGCGTTAAATACCGCTGCTCTGTCAAGCCCCTTGCAGTGTAAGGGACCCTTAACTGTCTTTTTTTAGATGTGGCGGGCTCTAAAGAAATCCAAGGTAAATCCATCCATGGCAATACTTGACACTGCGAGCAATTGACACAGTATAAAGAGCAAAGAAGTCTGCATGGGGTGGGAGGGAGGGGACGTGGATGGGTCAAACAAAACTGGAATTTCATTCAGGAAACCACAGTTTGGGTCCTGTATGAAACCAAAAATCACTGTTATTTTACAAAACGTTTAAAAACAGTACAAAAGACACACACATTCCAACACGCAATGGAGTGGGTGCTGGACCAATGAAATGTTTGGCAAAGTAAAAAACAAAGAAGTCTGCACACCAAGTAGCTCCTGTTTAGAAGGATTTGAATGCAGAGTGACGTATCGAGCCACACGGTTCTTCCTCAGACATCACTCAGTATTACAATTCTTCTAAAAGGGAGCTACTTGGTGTGCAGACTTATTTGTTTTTTACTTTAACATAACGTTCCATTATTTACCTACAGTCATCGCACACTGACGCCACTCACGTGATGCATTTAACCCATAACATGATCTTTTTTCTAAACCTAACCAAACAGATTTGTAGCCTTACCCTCACTAAGACCTTTTCACAACATTAACCACTTGTTTCATTCTGTTTCAGCTGTGCAACACATACATATGCTTAAGGGTGCCCTGTGCGTCTCATATTGACGCACAGGGCATAGAGAATTGGTATCTGATGACCTGGAAATGAAAATGCATTAGGCTAGCCCCATAAATTCAATTGTCCCAGACTTTTCCGCTAGCCCCACCAAGAGGTTGATATTTGTAGTTTTAAGTGAAATGTCTCAATGGCACACCGATAAGTTTCATGACAGCATCTTGCCTGGTTGTGAAGTGATTGCAGTGAAAAAATCTATCCACGGACATAAGTAAACACCTGGCAAAACACTCAAAACCAGGTCTAGATAATAGATAAAAAGATAAAAGATCTTATTTAGATAAATAAAAAAAACACTATTTGAGAATTATTGGTATTCCTAAATACTTGTTCAAATTGATTATATTCGCAATAACTGTACACCTTCACTCGAGAGTTTTAGATAAAATAACACAGTATCAAAGAACCCACTGAGGTGTCAAACCTGGTTGAATAAACTCAAGGTTCTTATCTGTTATACCTGAAAGCTAGATTCAAGCACGAGCCTTTATTATCTGTGTTATTAGCCACAGTCAGAAAAGCTCTTAGCCGCATCGACCTGTCCACATGGATCTCACACTGCAAATTGGAAATATATCATGTTCATCAGACGTTGGCCCCATCCATTGTGGCAGCCGCATTTACAACCATTTCATATTTATAAATAACACAATTAGGTGGATAACCTTGAGAGGGCCCTTGCCATTGTTTTTTATGATAGCTATCCACGGTAATTACACATTGATTGAGTCTCCTGACAAATAGAAGGGTCGAATGAGAGACAGGGGCCGATCTCTCTCTCTCTCTCTGTCTGTCTGTCTCTCTCCCCATTATGAGTGATAAGTATAAGGTCCCGCCGCTCTGTTCTGGTCTAGGATGACCCCGGCAAAGTGCAAAAGAGGGAGGAGTAGGAGAGTAGGGTATAAAAAATAAAAAAATAAAAAAGATTTCATTATCACTTCACATCGTTAGTAACAGATACACAGCGACAAGACAATGGTAGCTGATAAATCAGATATGGGGGTGACGACAGGAGCTAATAGGGGTTTGATGGTTAACTAACAGCCTGGATTTATTAAACTCGGAGATAACGACTTGCCTGCTCACATCCTTAGTTCATAAACTTAAGTGAAGAATTAAAAGTAGAGGAAGAAACCTTGCGGCGAAGACACTGGGAGAGAGTAAGTCATGTACTTTGCAATAACACTAAAATACGATTACATATATAAAATATCATAATAAAGCAATTATATCCTTGTCATAATTTGACTAGAATTACAAATATTTCCTTTTATTTCTCCTGGTCTTTGTCTCATTTAAGTTATTTCTCTATTTTTATGAAGACTTATGTAAACCCAGTGATGCTAAGTGCTTTATAAATAAGCTTTATTACTACTGGTAGAATTAATTTTATCGAGCCTGTGCTCTGAATGCATAACAGCCTCCTCGTAATTTATAGCTGTATATGGATACAAATGCATTGGCTATTGCTGTTATTTTTCAAAGTGCCTTTGGTTTATTGCTTTCAGCCACTTGGTGAGGGATCAATACAGACATTTTTAGATCAATGTAAGAGTTTTAATAAAAGGGTTTACTGAATGCCCTTATAATGACCCCTGGACCAACATTAATGCAGCAGAGAAAACATTCAAGGTCCAAACAGGCTAATTGTCCAAATCAGTGCTTTAAAGGGAGAGTTTGGATTTTTTTTTTTAAGTGGGGTTTTATGAGGTACTTATCCACAGGTAGACCAACAGCTCCTGTGTTCAGGGATGTTAAATTACTGTTTTTCTCAATGGAGTCTGGCTTTGAAGAGGTACAGTAGGCTAAGAGGGTAAGCTTATCACTTAAATTGCCTGCTAGATGTCATGTTTTCTCAGGGAAAAGAATGACTGGAGGCAGACACAAACAAACCGAGAGCATAATTCACCGCATTTTTTTTTTTTTTCTGCAAGCTCCAGACACTGATACAATCCTGGGCTGTAGGTAGAGGTGCTAGAAGCCACAGATGGGAGCCAGCTGCATTCATAGTTGACAGAGTTAAACTGGTTGTTGTTCTGTGAGGTGTGAGAAGTCTGCTTCTCTTTCTTCAAAAATCCGCCCAGTAGTGTGTTTGTAAACAAACGAGGACTGTTTAAATCAGACTCAGGTTGAGACCCCAGCCAGCCAAGGCCAGTGGTGTATTCACAGGCTCCTCGGATGGTCGTTCTTCCAAATTTTGGTGTTAATGATGTTTAAGTTGTAATGTGGACTCAACATGGATGCTACAAAGATGATTTGTTGTATTTTATTGCTCTGAGAGTTTAAATAACATGTTGATAATGAAGAACAAAGGAAACAGATCAGGTAAGCCATGAAATATAATGGGGAATCATTTTTCACATTTTTCTGACATCACATGGATGCAGCACAAGGCTCTAAAGGTTACTGATACATCTGCAGTGCTACTTTCCCTCAAAGAAGCTTACATGGCCCATGTGAGATGCTAGAAGAAAGCAGGAAAGAGATGCTGAAATCCATTAAAATGAATGTTAGCTTTATTGATGTCAACTCCAAGTCCACAACTTGGAGTTGACTTGGAAAAGGCTTATGACTGTGTTCCTCGGGGTCTTGTGGGGGGGTACTGCAGGACTACAGAGTACTGGGCTGGCTGCTATTAGCCATCCTGTCTCTGCATGATCAAAGTGAGAGCTGTGTCCGCATTTACTCGACGTAAAGTCAAATACGTTCTCTGGGGGTGTTGGCCTCCGCCAGGGTTGTCACTTGTCACCGAACCTGTTTGTGATTTTCATGGACAGGATCTCAAGGTGCAACGGGGAGGAAGGGGTCCGTATTTGGGATCACAGAATTGCATCTCTGCTTTACGCAGATGATGTTGTTCTGTTGGCTTCATCACACCGTGACCTCCAGCATGCACTGGGGCGGATTGCAGACGAGTGTGAAGCAGTTGGAATGAGGGTCAGCACCTCCAAATTTGAGGCCATGGTTCTCTGTCAGAAACTGGTGGATTGCCCCCTCCGGATTGGGGGAGAGTTACTGCCTCAAGCGAGGGAGTTCAAGTATCTCTGGGTCTAGTTCACGGGTGAGGGTAGAATGGAGCGTGAGATGGATCAGCATTTTGGTGCGGCTTCTGCAGTGATGCGGGTGCTGCGCCGGACTGTCGTGGTGAAGAGGGAGCTGAGCCGGAAGGCGAAGCTTTCAATTTGCTGGTCTATCTATGTCCCAACCCTAAACTATGGTCATGAGCTCTGGGTAGTGACCAAAAGAATGAGATGGCGGATACAAGCAGCCGAAATGAGTTTCCTCTGTGGGGTGGCTTGACTTAGCCTTAGAGATAGGGTAAGGAGCTCGGACATCCGGAGGAAGCTTGGAGGGGTTTCCTATCTGTGCAGCCGAGCACCGCAGCACCTCCACGGACTATTACATCCAGACGCTCCCGGTGTTTCCTCCACAGGCTCCACTTCACTCAACTTCACTCAGCTGCCCGACAAACCCGCTGCTT